>NC_083116.1:88449223-88609567 GCF_949774975.1 Lagenorhynchus albirostris | reverse complement strand
CCCCAGTGCCCTGCCTTTCTGCAGAGGTCACTTCCACAGCATCATGGGCCATTTCAGAAGTGATCTTGCTCACAGCACTACGAGGGCTGTTTTTCCCTTTGTCCCCACTGGGTGGATAGATTGAATGATGAAGACATTTGCTTCCACCTTCCAACTTCTCCTTGATTTTCTTACGGGCCATCTGGATCACCAGAGGAGATAGTCGGCTGACATAGAAGGAAGGGTCATCCATAGAACATTCTCCATCAGGGGAGATAACTGTCCTCTGATTGCTAGGAGATTTGGCTGGTGGGGTGAAAGGACTCTGGTTATTGTTGGTGTTTTTTGGCCGCTTCTGTCATTTCCAGATGTTGGCCTTGAGGTCCTTTGGCCACGTAATCCATTTTCAGTTGATTGGCATAGCCTCTGTAGCAGTTCCCAGTGGGCAGTTTGTGATATTTGCCCTCTGTGTCTCCTACTTGACGTCTACAGCTAGAGGATGAGGGGCTAAGTGCCTGTTGGAAACACAAGGCATATTTCTGAAGATCACTGAGTAGACGATAGAGGACACTTATAGGATTAGAAGGAGCTTGTTTGAAAAGGCACACTGACCTCTCCATCTAAAAAAAGAAGACCTATCCATAAGGCTTTGGCTAGGCTACTTCTTTCCCCTATTGTATTTAGAAGATATATCTTCCAAGTTGCACAGATTAGGGATTTGGCCTTTAGTATTTGCATGGGCGCATAACACACAATTATATCCATTAATACACGTTCAAGCACAAGTGACAGCAACAAAAGCTCAGAGTAGATACATTTGTACACTTAACTATACACAAGTGTTATCAATATGTTTGTCAATTTCATCTGAGTATGTGTGCTTATTTCAATACATGTCAAAAATATGTCAGTGTCTGTCGTGTGTGTATATACACATCAATATATCAATTCATGAGTGGGAACATGTGTCAGTTTGTACTGTTAGTGTGTGAAAATGTGCCTGTGTGTATGTGTGTGCATATGTGTATGTCAATGCACAGTGTGTGATGTCACCATGTGTAAGCATGTGTCATAATGTGCTGACATCATACCCATTGTATATGTCAACTGTAGAGGCCAGCATGTGCATGTTAGTATGTATATTTTGTACATATATGTGAATGTAAAAATATGTGTGTGTATATCAGTGTGTCTCTGAATATGAAAATAAGCAAGTGTCAAGTTGAGAGAGCTGCATATGTGTTTATGATATAAATCCAATAGCATGTATCATGCAGCGATAAATGTATTTATATATGTTGAAACATACATTCAGGTATTAGCATACATACTCATCAATATATTAATATATAATTAATGTATAATATATTAATAAATATGTATGTTAAAAATGAGTATGTATAAATAGGTGATTGTATAATGACTGTGTATATCGATATATTAGGTATCAGTTTATGTTATATTTATATACTATGTCAATGATTGATGTATGTCAGTGTTGCATACACACTGGCATTTGAGTGTGTCTGTGAGTACATGAGTGGGGATGTCACTGCATTTGTGTCAATATGTGTATCAGTGTACACAAGCATGTGCGTTAGTTAATGTGTCACTTTGTTAAAGTTTGTATGTGTGTGTATCAACATGAGGTATATTTATAAGTGAGTATGCCTGTACCTGAGTCTGCATGGTCTGTTTTGATCAAGGCTTGTGTGTATCAATGTGAGTGTGTGTTTATGCATAGTGTGCTTGGATGTATATATATATAAATGTTTATGTGTATCACATGTGGGCACATTAGTGTGTCTGACTCTGTATAACTGTATATCTTTGCATATGTGTGTAAGTCATTGTTATGACTAGATCACTATACATAAGTTTGTTATTTCAATGCTTGTGTGTGTTTGTCAGTGTCACATGTAGCCAGGCATGTGTTTGGCCTGGCTACAAATTATTATAAATTATTTTATAAATTATTTTTTGTTAACGTATATACATGTATATATCTATGTGTATGTCACTTTGTGTAAACGTATATGTGTATATCTATACTTGTGACTGTGTATGCCCATGTTTGGATATGTGTATACATATTGTGTACACATCTACTCAGCACTAAGTACCATTGCCCTCTTTGCTCCATTCATTGCTTCATCACCATGAATTCCTAGAAACGTGAAGTCATAATAAGGTCCACTTTTTGCAAAAGGGCTTCAGTTGCAATAAAGTAGACCTGCATTGTGTGTAGTAAGTATGGGCTCCTCTTTTAAAAACAAACACCAGAGATTGGTTCAAGATGGCAGAGTAGAAGGACATGCTCTCAATCTCTCTTGCAAGAACACCAGAATCACAACTAACTGCTGAACAATCATCAACAGGAAGACACTGGAACTCACCAAAAAAGATACCCCACATCCAAAGACAAAGGAGAAGCCACAATGAGATGGTAGGAGGGGCACAATCACGATAAAATCAAATCCCATAACTGCTGAGTGGGTGACACACAAACTGGAGAACACTTATACCACAGAAGTCCACCCACTGGAGTGAAGGTTCTGAGCCCCACATCAGGCTTCCCAACCTGGGGGTCCAGCAAAAAGAAGAGGAATTCCTAGAGAATCAGACTTTGAAGGCTAACGGGATTTGACAGCAGGACTTTGATAGGACTGGGGGAAACAGAGACTCCACTCTTGGAGGCCACACACAAAGTAGTGTGCGCATGGGAAGGAGCAGTGACCCCATGGGAGACTGAACCAGACCTACCTGCTAGTGTTGGAGGGTCTCCTGCAGAGGCGGGGGATGGCTCTGTCTCACCGTGAGGACAAGGACACTGGCAGCAAAAGTTCTGGGAAGTACTCCTTGGCGAGAGTGCTCCCAGAGTCCGTCATTAGCCCCATCAAAGAGCCTGGGTAGGCTCCAGTGTTGGGTTACCTCAGGCCAAACAACCAACAGGGAGGGAACCCAGCCCCACCCATCAGCATTCAAGCAGATTAGAGTTTTACTGAGCTCTGCCCACCAGAGCAACAGTCAGCTCTACCCACCACCAGTCCCTCCCATCAAGCCCCTTAGATAGCCTCATCCACCAGAGGGCAGACAAGAAGCAAGAAGAACTACAATCCTGCAGCCTGTGGAACAAAAACCACATTCACAGAAAGAGAGACAAGATGAAAAGGCAGAGGGCTATGTACCAGATGGAGGAACAAGATAAAACCCCAGAAAAACAACTAAATGAAGTGCAGATAGGCAACCTTCCAGAAAAAGAATTCAGAATAATGATAGTGAAGATGATCCAGGACCTTGGAAAAAGAATGGAGGCAAAGATCGAGAAGATGCAACAAATGTCTAACAAACCTAGAAGAATTAAAGAACAAACAAACAGAGGTGAACAATACAATAAGTGAAATGAAAAATACACTAGAGGGAATCAATAGCAGAATAACTGAAGCAAAAGAATGGACAAGTGACCTGGAAGACAGAATGGTGGAATTCACTGCTGAGGAACAGAATAAAGAAAAAAGAGTGAAAAGAAATGAAGACAGCCTAAGAGACCTCTGGGACAACATTAAACGCAACAACATTCACATTATAGGGGTCCCAGAAGGAAGAGAGAGAGAGAAAGGACACGAGAAAATATTTGAAGAGATTATAGTCGAAAACTTCCCTAACATGGGAAAGGAAATAGCCACCCAAGTCCAGGAAGCACAGAGAGTCCCATACAGGATAAACCCAAGGAGAAACATACCAAGACACATAGTAATCAAATTAGCAAAAATTAAAGACAAAGAAAAATTGTTGAAAGCAGCAAGGGAAAAATGACAACATACAAGGGAACTCCCAGAAGGTTAACAGCTGATTTCTCAGCAGAAACTCCACAAGCCAGAAGGGAGTGGCATGATATAGTTAAAGTGATGAAAGGGAAGAACCTACAAGCAAGATTACTCTACCCGGCAACGATCTCATTCAGATCCGATGGAGAAATCAAAAGCTTTACAGACAAGCAAAAGCTAAGAGAATTCAGCACCACCAAACCAGCTCTACAACAAATGCTAAAGGAACGTCTCTAAGTGGGAAACGCAAGAGAAGAAAAGGACCTACAAAAACAAACCCAAAACAATTAAGAAAATGGTCGGAGGAACATACATATCGATAATTACCTTAAACGTGAATGGATTAAATGCTCCAACCAAAAGACACAGGCTTGCTGAATGGATACAAAAACAAAACCCATATATATGCTGTCTAAAAGAAACCCACCTCAGACCTAGGGAGACAAAAGACCTGTATGCAGAAAACTATAAGACACTGATGAAATAAATTAAAGATGATGCCAACAGATGGAGAGATATACCATGTTCCTGGATTGGAAGAATCAATATTGTGAACATGACTATACTACGCAAAGCAATCTACAGATTCAATGCAATCCCTGTCAAATTACCAATGGCATTTTTTACAGAACTAGAACAAAAAATCTTAAAATTTGTATGGAGACACAAAAGACCCCGAATAGCCAAAGCAGTCTTGAGGGAAAAAAGCAGATCTGCAGGAATCAGACTCCCTGGCTTCAGACTATACTACAAAGCTACAGTAATCAAGGCAACATGGTACTGGCACAAAAACAGAAATATAGATCAATGGAACAAGATAGAAAGCCCAGAGATAAACCCACGCACCTATGGTCAAATAATTTATGACAAAGGAGGCAAGGATATACAATGGAGAAAAGACAGTCTCTTCAGTAAGTGGTGCTGGGAAAACTGGACAGCTATACTAGTAAAGAATGAAATTAGAACACTCCCTAACACAATACATAGAAATAAACTAAAAATGGATTACAGACCTAAATGTAAGACTGGACACTATAAAACTCTTAAAGGAAAACATAGGAAGAACACTCTTTGACATAAATCAGAGCAAGATCATTTTTGATCCTCCTCCTAGAGTAATGGAAATAAAAACAAAAATAAACAAAAGAGACCTAATGAAACTTCAAAGCTTTTGCACAGCAAAGGAAGCCATAAACAAGATGAAAAGACAACCCTCAGAATGGGAGAAAATATTTGCAAATGAATCAACGGACAAAGGATTAATCTCCAAAGTATATAAACAGCTCATGCAGCTCAATGTTTAAAAAACAAACAACCCAATCAAAAAATGGGCAGAAGACCTGAATAGATATTTCTCCAAAGAAGACATACATATGGCCAAGAAGCACATGAAAAGTTGCTCAACATCACTAATTATTAGAGAAATGCAAATCAAAACTACAATGAGGTATCACCTCAGACCAGTTAGAATGGGCATCATCAGAAAATCTACAAAGGATAAATGCTGGAGAGGGTGTGGAGAAAAGGGAACCCTCTTGCACTGTTGGTGGGAATATAAATTGATACAGCCACTATGGAGAACAGTATGGAGGTTCCTTAAAAAACTAAAAATAGAATTACCATATGACCCAGCAATCCCACTACTGGGCATATACCAAGAGAAAACCATAATTCAAAAAGACACATGCACTCCAAAGTTCACTGCAGCACTATTTACAATAGCCAGGTCATGGAAGCAACCTAAATGCCCATCGACAGATGAATGGATAAAGAAGATGTGGTACATATATACAGTGGAATATTACTCAGCCATAAAAAGGAACAAAATTGGATCATTTGTAGAGACGTGGATGGGTCTAGAGACTGTAATACAGAGTGAAGTAAGTCAGAAAGAGAAAAACAAATATCGTGTATTAAAGCATATATGTGGAACCTAGAAAAATGGTACAGATGAACCGGTTTGCAGGGCAGAAAGTGAGACACAGATGTAGAGAACAAACATATGGACACCAACGGGGGAAAGTGGCAGGGGATGGGGGTGTTGGTGTGATGAATTAGGAGATTGGGATTGACCTGTATACGCTGATGTGTATAAAATGGATGACTAATAAGAGCCTGCTGTATAAAAAAATAAATAAAATAAAATAAATTTCAAAAAAACAATAACAAAAAACCCCCCAAAAACCCCAAACACCAGGTATATCCTTTTATTAAGACCCCAAAATGGAGTTGGCCACCCCCAACTGAACCCAAGACTCTTTGGAGAATATTTTGTAACTGGTTTTCCCTTCCTCAGGGGCTACTCTCATCACTCCAAAGGCATCTGGGGTCAAAAATGATGTTTCTGGTTATAATATGAGCCTAGGAACACAACAAGAAATATTTGACTCCTTTGCACTGAAGCCAAATATCCTGTTCCAATATCAGCTACTCTAGGCTCCTAGGACAGTGAGAGTGACTTGTCATGTGCTCTAATGCCTACCCCAAACCAGCCTGCCAGGTGTAATTTGGGATATTTACACAAAAAACAAAAGGATTCCATATCTGACAGTGGTGTGCAAGTGTAATTGCGTTGAACTTTATGCTACCCAACAGCCTGGGTAATCTCTTAGACAACAGGGTAGGGCAACTACAGTTTTTGGTTGTTGTGGACTCACTCTTCTTCATATCCTCTTTCTTCATTGTTGGACACTGGGCAATGTGGGGTACACAAGTCCATTACAAGCCAGCAAAGAACATTGCAAAGGATCTTGCTTATAAGCCCATATCTTTGTTAAGATAAGCGTAGCGAGATTTTTTGCTGTAGGTACCTGAAATTAGGAGAGGGCATTCTGAGCCTCTGTGATAGTGTCATTGTGAGTTACCTGAGCATTTAACTTACTGTGACTGTGAGCTTAGGCCTGTGTTCTCTAGAATATCATAATATTTGTATTTTGGGCCTGTTTGACAATAGTTCTCTTACTATCTCTGAACCAGAGTCCTCAGATTCAGCACTGGGCTCTGGGAATGAGAAAGGGTAGACTCAGAGGCTAAGTCTATACCTTAGACGAGTCTTGCTTCTCAGTATCCTTGATCACAATAATTTCTTCTTCTTCCAGATTCTCCAGGTTTAAGTCACCTTCTGAATTGGAACCAGCAGCATCCTATGGAATTAAAGGGCAAGATTCTTGTGAAAAGTTGCTTTTTGAGACTTCTCCAAGCTGACCCGCTAGGCTACTACTTCAAAGCATGAATGTCATTTCTCCTATTATCCCCTTTCTTTCTGAAGGAAAGGTAGGCTTGTAAGGCTAGCTAGTCTTTGAAGAATGAGATAAAGCTCCCTCTATAAATTACTACTCCCTCCCACCCCACTGAAGGTATTCACAAAGCCATCAGTCTCAGGAACCATATTCCATTAAACATCAACCTTTTGGACAGGGTTTTCCCCCCCGCCCTGCTTTTCTGACATGCTATCTTCCATGCTTTCATTCTTTTAGTCCTACCAGCGACTTAAGTGGCTTATAAAATGAGATTTGGTATCAAGAATGACAGTAAATTCCAAACCAGGGCTCATGGGCTCATGAGAATGATGGCTTCTCACCTGAGTCCCTGTCACCTTTCCACCCTCTGCCACAACCTTTCCCTTTCCTCATGCTGAAACTGTTAACCCTTCTCAGCATCCTCCCACCCATTCCAACTCTGAGGGAAGCAGAGAGTACCCACCTTAGAATCTTTATCTTCCATGTTCAGGGTGGACACATCAACAAAGTATATCTGCATCAAATTAAGATGAATTTAGAAAAATTCTAGAGAAAAGGCCTTAATTTCTCTGGGAGATGATAGTAGCACCTACCTTATCGGGTTCTTGTGAGGATTGATTGAGATAGTGCGTGTAAAGCTTTTAGTAGAGCACCTAGACATAGTTAAGTACTTAATAAACAATAGACAAATGATTTTTATTAGGCAGACAGAATCTTTTTTAAATTTTTGAATTTTATTTTATTTATTTTTTTATACAGCAGGTTCTTATTAGTCATCAATTTTATACACATCAGTGTATACATGTCAATCCCTATCGCCCAATTCAGCACACCACCATCCCCACCCCCCCGCGGCTTTTCCCCCTTGGTGTCCATACGTTTGTTCTCTACATCTGTGTCTCAACTTCTAGGCAGACAGAATCTTAATGTTACTATATTTCCTAAATGAGAATACCTACGTGTGAGAGAAAGAGGCCCAAAATACAATATCCACATTTATTGAGAAAACTGAGAAGAGAGATGGCTTGCCCTACTGACACAGACTCAAAAGTGGAACTCCTATTAGAACTCGATTCCCCTGGCTCCCAGTTTGGAGCACTTTCTACTACACTAATGTTGCCAAGATGTGGTGTTTTTACTATTGATGACATAGAAGATTTTAAGTGGTACATGGATAAACATTTCTGTGTTTAATAGGTGCTTTTTATTGTTATTCATTAGGAAAAATACATATTTTGCCCTCCTGAAGGAGTCCAGCTTTAGGGTAACTTACTGGTAGCTAGGCGACATTATTATGACTTCAGAGGTGTGAGATAATAGAGGCTGGTAACTAGGCAACCACCACCCCTGGCTCCCCTCAGGCTCCCCCACAAGCCTCCCCTCCTCAGTTCCTTCACATCACTCCTCATCTTGCCCCTCCCTTGAATTGTCCCTGTGTGATGTATGAGCACATTTGTCCCCCACAGACCTTACTGAGCTTGATTCCTTGGAGAAGTCACAGTACCACTATCCATTAGTCTATCCTGGGCTCCAGGATATCTATACCCAAATGCCAAGCCTTTCTTTGTAGGAGTCATTTTGTATATTACCACTTTCTGGTCCTGATCTTGCTGTCCTGTTGGGCTGTAGAGATCTACCTTGCACATGCCCCTGTGGCTGTGTAACCAGTCAATATTATTATCAGACATCTGGAAAGAGAAAGAAAATAAATCTGAAAGTCTTATATATGACTTTTAGAAACTGAATCAGTTTGAATAAGAATCCCTGAAGGGGTTTCTGAAACCCATCTCTGTTTCATATAGGTTTAGGCTAGGAACTGGTGGGGTAAGCCATGGGGGAAGGACACTCTGAAATGTTTGAACCTGATGATCAAGATCATTATCTTTTAGCTCAATCCATAGTCTTCTTTAATTTAGATTCCCCAAACCAGGTATTTGGAACCATGGGAGTATCATATTGACTTGGGAAAATGCCAGTCAGGAAAAATGACAGGCTGGGAAGTAAATTTAAAAGGAGGTCTAGAGACTGTGGGGTTAAATTTAGTGATTTACTTCTCCCCAGCCTCATTAACTAAATCTCATCTGTATCCTCTTTTCTTTATCCACTCTTGGGTATCTTCAAAGAGTCAAGCTCACCTCATCCCCTTTAACTGAATTTTAGCTAAACCTAGTCTAAACCGAGTCTTTCTCATTACATTAAAGAAAGTGAAATTACCTACCACATAGGGCCACTAGAAAAGACTAAGGTCAATACCAGTAAAGTGAATAATTCTTTTTATTAAAACAATATATAGAAAAAGTTTCTGAATACTGGGAACACTCAGTCTGATAGCCATAAATATAACTAAGAGACAAATGTCTGCGGGAAGACCAGACCCTGATCCCATAGGACAAAGTTTATTTGAAAGAAAGAATAATCTCTGCCAACTTCCTTCAACCCCGCTGCCACCTCCCACCCCAGCCTGGAACTAAAAGTAAAAAGGAAATGGCAGAAGCCACTGACTGATTTTCCCTATATAAGACACATTTGGGAAGATACAGTTAAGAGCTCAGTAGAATTGTTTTGGTATCTGGGGTTGAATTTGATTTATCTTTAAAATTTAACAAGAGAAACCTTTTGGGCCAAGTATTAGAGGGCAGTTAAATTCCTTTCCCTTCACTTCCTTCAAAAATTAGACCCCTTTAACCTCTAGCTTCCTCCCTCCCTCCCCCTTCTTTCCGCCTTCTCTCCCTCAGCCCTTCCTTCCCTCTCTCTCCCTCCCTCCCTCCCTCCATTCTCCCTCCTTCCCTCTCTCTTCCTCCCTTCCTCTCTCCCTCCCTCCCTCTGCCTCTCTCACTCTCAACATTTTAGTAACAACTATCCTCTGATGGCTAGCCTTTCACAGGATACTACTACATTTTGACACTTTACCATTCCCCCTACCCCCCTCCATCTCATTTCCCCAGATCTTCTTGGACTCTCCCTTCAAAAATCTCTAGAAATCCCTGAAAAAGTTTTAGGAAGAGGTTTTCCACATCCTCAGAAGAGGGAGTTTCTTTTTTTCAAGAGCTAGAGATCACTAGCCTAGAGAAAAAGAGGGGGAGGCATAGAGGTTCCTCATGTGATTTGGATATAGCCTCAGTCTAAATCCTAAAAAAAAAACTGTAAAAAATAAAATTTACAAACTTATTACCTTGATAATGAAGTTATTTTAGACTTTGGCTGAAAATGTGCTACCTAGAAGGGAGATGTGCCCCTTGAGATGGAAGTGGGAAATGCCAAGTCCTTGGGCACCTGCTGCTGGCTGCCACCCCATCAGCTGTTGGATGAGACTGAAGGAGCCAGGCCCTCCTCGCTGCTTCTGACCCTGGCACATGATAACAGGATTTGTTGGGTCATAATGCCTGAAACTGTAGCAACCTTAGCAAAGGGGGGGGGGCAGGCTGGCAAACTCAGTAGCCCTTCTCATCAAAAGCACATCAGGTTGTCTGCTGTACATTTTTTCTGTTCTGTCTAGAAGGGTACACGTATTTCGTTTACATTTTGTCCAGCTCACAACTCCTTAAGACCTCCCTTCTCATTACTCTTCAGGCTAGACTTCCAGAACAATCTAGTCATATTAGTTACCAGTGGAGGTCTGTATTTTTCTTATACAGAATGACCACCAGCCTCTGTGAATAAAACAGTATTAAGTTTCACATCTTAGCTTATTTCTCTTTGGGTTTCCCTCTAGATATTTAGAGTTATGTGGCAAGAGATCTTTGGATTTATGTAGAAACAGAGAAATGTTAAAGTCCTTTCTGGGTATCCTGAATAAAAATATGAAAGTAGAAAGTTTGAGGCTGCCTTAGCAGCTTCTGTAGTTTCACCTCATCATCAAGACACCCCCTTGGCTAGTCAAAAAGAAGTCGGAAGATGCCCCTACCTTTGTAGTATCAGAGTAGGCTATTTTGTAGGAACTTGGAATGATTTTTTCTTGTAAATTTGGATGCTGTGATGACCCTTCCAGTCTGACTCAAGTTGTTGCTACTTTCCTCAACCCTCCAACCTACCCTAAAGCCTTGACTGCCAGTTGGTACCAGAACTTCTACTTCATGATATCATTCTTTCTGTAGAGACCAGTGACAGCACAAACACAGGGGCTCTATCCTTAGGATTCTGGGTGTCTAAGTGGTCCAGCAAGCTTTAACCTTTATCATGAGACATAATTAGCCCTCCCAAAAGCCAATCCACTTAGGTCAGGGTCAGCCTTTCACAGACTCCTCAAATCATGAAAAGACCTGAGCCCCACTTATTCTTTTACATTATGGTCAGTGCTAGATGGCTGGTTACAGTATTCCTTAAAGCATTATCCATTACACTTTGAGATGCCTTCAGTTTAGCCCCAGTTTGGAAATATTAGCCCATAACCAAATGCTCTCATTGTGCCCAAGTCTCATCTTGTTTTCTCCTTGTCCTTTCTTCACCTGCCTTCACGTTAACCTCGTGTGAATAACTGTATCTGAATTAAAAATCAGTTGAGATTACCACCTAAATCATAGAGTTTCATATCCTTGGTTCTACTTCCATTTCTTCTTTTATCTGTTACCCTAGAATTACATGTCTTAACCCTCCTGTACAATTTTGACCTTGTCAATTCATGGCGTCAGAGACAAACAGAGCTGGACCTTTGTTAAAGGTGGCAAGACCTATTTTATTCAGGCTATTGAAGCCCTTACTTCAGATGAACAGAACTCAACTCCACTGAAACAAAAGGCTTTTTAAATGCTGGGGAATGCTAAAGGAAAAGTGCTGAGGGAAATTTTTGGGGTGGGAGGTTGATCAATGTGATCAAGGCATCCGTGTTTGCTAACTGGTACTAACTAACTGTGTTTGCTAACCTAACAAAGTTAGGTTCCTACCCTTTCATAGAGACTGAGAGATAGGGGCCCTATCTTTCTTGATGATTACGTTTCAAAGGGATGACTCCCAGGTCTCTGAGAAAGATTTTCCTGGGTTGTAGAAGATACATCTCAAAAGGACAGAGAAAGGATTTACAATCACAAGTTTTCTAAAGTAAATGTTCTGAGAAAAGGGAGATCAGGGGGCTATAGTCAGGTTTTGGCTGGAATAAACAATAAATTCTTTTGGCACTTTTGAACTTTCTCAGGCAGGCATTTTAAAGAGGCTGGGGTCATCATCCTAGGGACATGGCCTTGAGGTGACAGAAACTATGCTGGTGTTTGTTCAAGTCTCTTAATGTAGGGAGTGGATGGAATTGTGCTGAAAGTTGTAGTTCTTATAAGGCCAAGGTTGAGGCCTAGTTGAGAAGGCAGCTCAGAGGAGCCTGACTATATCAAATTATCATGTTGTACACCTTAAATATATACAATTTTTATTTAAAAATAAGTTTGGGTCAAGGAGGGAGGCTTTGTCAGTGGTGATGTGTTAGAATCCATAATACAGGACCTGCTTTTCCTACACCACCCATTTGTCAAGGGGAACTTTTGATGATTAAAGAAAAAGTTGGAGCTCCTGTGTCTGGCTCATGTCTGTGGAATAAGAAGCAAATAAAGAAAATGTTTATTTATTCTTCAGTCACAAGAATGTATACCCCTAAGATAAAAACAAATAGACAACAACCACCAAAAAACCGAAAAACTCTGTCTCCCAGCCCAGAAGGAAACAACTGTGATCCTGGCCTGGAAAATGTCTTACCATATCCCCTAACTGACAAAGAGAGAACTATTATGGATGATTAGAGGCCTGTCCCTTGGCACCCCAATCCTGTCATCTTGGAGGCTAACCAGGAGCAAACAAGAGCAGCATTTGAATTGGATGGGAAACCAATAATGAAATGTAAGGAGGTTTAGTCATAGGTTACAGTGTATCCATTGCCTCTTCTTTCTCCTGCTGAAGCTCTCAGACTGGCCTGTACTGACTAGAGATGGGGATAGATGGGGGAGAAGGGATATCCAAAGAGTTAAAAGAAGGAATATGGGGGCTTCCCTGGTCGCGCAGTGGTCAAAAATCCACCTGCTAATGCAGGGGACACGGGTTCGAGCCCTGGTCTGGGAAGATCCCACATGCCACAGAGCAAGTAAGCCCGTGCACCACAACTACTGAGCCTGCACTCTAGAGCCTGTGAGCCACAACTACTGAGCCCACGTGCCACGACTACTGAAGCCCGCACGCCTGGAGCCTGTGCTCCGCAACAAGAGAAGCCACCGTAATGAGAAGTCCGTGCACCACAATGAAGAGTAGCCCCTGCTTGCTGCAACCAGAGAAAGCCCGTGTGCCGCAACGAAGACCCAATGCAGCCAAAAACAAACAAACAAACAGATAAATAAATAAATAAAAAGAAGGAATATGCTATGTTAGTGTGTGAGTATGTGTGAAGTAGTATGTGTTTAAGAGCCAAACACAGAGATGTTAAACACAGAAGCTTTGGTTATCATTTTTTCCTCTAATCACCATCTGTTTTCTAACCTTGTTTATTCTACCCAAACATCTCTTCCACACAAACTTGTGAATAATTATACAAGTCAGCACTTTAAATATGCTTTCAGTTTGCATTTGGTTTGAAAGAGCTATTAAGATAATAAAAATGGGACCTGTGTCTGTAATGTAATTATTATGAATAATGGCAAAATGAAATTTAAATGAGTTGAATGATCAGCCTACATGAAATCACTTTCTGCCTGTTAGTCCCACTAAGGATCTTCCAGACTCAGATTTAGCCTACCTAATTTAGTTTATGTGATGACACAGTGACCATTTGGAAAATGGGCCATGATGCTAATGATTATCAGACATTATTTATTGTGGACCAATACAAATGGGAACTCCACTTCTTTTTCTCCTGAACTGTTTTCCAGCCATGAGAATACACAATGTCATTTAGAGTAGCTTCATGCAACCACACTAAAGTGAAAAATTAGATAGCTATTCTGAACATCTCGGCAATGGTGCTGCATAATTACTTCTGTCAAGTATTTATATTATGTCTGTACTGTGCATATCTGTCTGTCTTTTCCTATGTGACTGAAGCAGTGGAGGAAGAAAATAAAAGACTCTTTAAAAGCTATAAACATTCTCATTTTTTAAATTTCAGAGGGCAGCTGTTAAAGGAAAGCAGACTCAGATATGGTGGAATTTCCTCAGATATGGTAGGGACTAAATTAGGCAGCTAAGGTCTGTTCTATTGCCTTGTAGAAAATGACTTACAGCTATTTTTGAGGGGTGGGCTTGGCTTGGCAGTGGCCATTTCTAGTCAGGCCCCTCCCTCTTATAATTGTGAAATTTCCTTCCTGTGATTTCCTAGAACATTTGTTTATCATCTGTATAATTTATCTAACATTGACTAGGTCTGGCCTCCTAGAGTTAATTAACTTTCCCTATTCCTGGATAACCTACATTGAAAGCCTGGAGGGCAGGTTTTCTGTCTCTTTCATTGTATCTGCCACACTACTGGGCACACAGGTGGGCTCAAGAAACAAATGATGGCTTTGGAATTTCAGGCAGGAAACAAGTCAGAAGCCACATAATCATGGAATCTGTAATAATGACAAAAACCTTGGTTAGCTATTTGAGGGGGAAGCCTTCTTCTTTGAGCAATAATTCTTACACTTCAGCGTGCATCAGAATCACCTGAAGGGCTTGTTAAAACAGTTGGGGAGCTCCCAGGATCAAGAGGGTAATGTACCTGAAAGGGGCATGAAAGTTCTGCGTACACCTATCCCCACCCCATACTTTGCCCTGTACATCCCTTCTTTTTGGCTGTTTTGGAGCTATAAACCAATAAATGTAAATAAAGTGTTAAAAAAACCAAAACCTAAAAACAGATAGTTGGGCCCCGACCCAGAGTTTCTAGTTCTGCAGGTCTGGAATGGGGCCTGATAATTTGTTTGGCACTGTGTTTTGTATGCATTAACTCATTTAATTCTCACGCAATCTTCTGAAATGGGTACTATTTCGATTCTGATTTTATGAATGGGTAGCTGGAGCAGAGAGGCCATTTGGTTGGTGGTCTGGCACTGGCCACTACCATCATCTTGGAGGTGGGTGTCTGTGTGTGTGAGCAGAGATTAGTAGGTCTTTTCTTTCTTCTCGGGTCCGAAGATGCAGAAGAGAAATTCCCTGAGAAGAAAAGTATCGAGGGTATCTACTCTGATCTTTTGGCCCCATCTGGTGGCTTCAGGTCTGACTGAACCAAGTGCTGCTCCGTTATCTCCCCCTGCTGGTGAGAATGGTGGGGTCCAACCTCCGGCCTGGGAGATCGCTTTTCCGGAGGCTGTTTTTTCTGAAGGCGGTTATACTGAGGAGATTATTCTGAGGCGGTTAGTACCCACCCCCCCAACCCCCAGCCCCTCTTCCGTGTGTATTTGTTTTCTTTGTTTTGTTTTTTTTCCATTTCTGATTGGTGGGGAGCTCTTATCCAATGTATAGCATTATTCCAATCCCTCTGTGGCTTGTTAAAGGTACAACATATTTTTCTAGGTATTAAAAGAGCCTTTTACCTTATATATATAAACATATAAATATATAATTATATCCTGTGTCAGAGCTGGAGATGTTGCTGAGGGAACTTGGCTGTTAATCGGATATTTTTTTCCTGTCAAACCCACAAACTTGTCTCGAACATCTGACAAAAAAATACTTAAATATTTAAATACTTAAATATTTAAATACTTCAATTATTAACTGATGACAGAGTTTTTACGCTTCCCTCCAGATTGTATCATTATCAGCGAGTGAATGTTTTAAACAAAGACCGTGGAGGAGAGGAAGGGGATCTGGGAGCACGAGGCCTCTCAGGTTCCCTCACAGCCCTTGTAGCGGGTCCCCACCTCCCCCAACAAGCACACTTAAGGATCATTAAAATAGGATGAAGACTACCCTAAAATAGGATAAAGACTGCCCTAGTCTTCAGCTTTGCGGTGTAGTGTGGCCCCGTGGGGCTATCAGGGTTAGACCTTCTGTGCCTGTCTCTTTCAAATCAAGATGGCAATGGGGGTAATGAGTTCCTGTGGCCACTAGGAGGTCGCAGCTGCTTGGAAAACGTGTTTGCACACAATACAAATATCACCCCCGTACACAAGCCCACTTTGCCAAGGCGTTCCTCAAATTCAAAGGGAAATCGGTGAGTCCTTCCTGCCATCCTAAAAACTGCATGTTTGTGTATATTATATTTATTGATATATTTCCTTAATGGCCCTGTCATAAAGATGTGTATAGGTTCAAGGAAAGCAGTGACTGTCCAACTCTGTAGAGAACCTAACAGGGCCTCATGTACTTAGCCACTCAGTAATCAGTAATCACTTTTGGTGATGTCAGAGTGATTATGACAATAGTGATGGTGTTAAAATAATCACTCAGCATGTGTCCTCTGAAGTCCTTCTCAGTTTTATATTCACTTTGCTTTGGGGCTTATCACACTCTGCCTTGCGTTATAGTTATTTCATTAGGAGCTTTTTCCAAATACAGAAATGCTTTCCAAATACAGAAATGCTTGAGGAGAATGACTGTTTTATTCATTTTCATTTACCCTGCAAGAAATAGTACTAGGTTGGTCTATATTAGTAAGTGCTTAAGGATATCTACGTAACTGAAAATTAGTGTGTACACCTGAAACTAATATAATGTTATATGTCAATTCTATCTCAGAAAGAAAAGAAAGACAATCATTGGTAATGGCTGTTCAAGAATTGCTATGCCCAGAACCATACAGAAGTTCCTGGCCACGGCCAAGAATACTGGATCATGTTGGTCCAAACTGCCTGGCTTATTTCAATACCTTCCTAACTGGTTCCACTGAGTTTTTCCCTTGCCACTCTTCAACAGAATATTTTTAGAAGAACAATATATTTTATTAGCTACTGTTATTTTTTATAACAGCTTTATTGAAATGTAATACAAATACCATGTAATTCACCTAACGTGTACAATTCAATGATTTTTAGTATACTCACAGAGTTGTGAAAACATCATCATACTAAATTTTAGAACATTTTCATCACCAAAAAAAAAGAAACCTCGTACCCTTTACCTATCACACCTCAGCTCCCCCAACCCTATACCTCATCAGCCTTAGACAGCCACTATTCTACTTTCTGTTTCTATAGATTTGCCTATTTTGAACATTTAATATGTGGAATCATACAATATGTGGTCTTTTGTAACTGCTTTCCTTCACTTAGCATAACTTTTCCCAGTAAAGAGTTGTGACAACATGTGTGAAATGTTGTTTTGTGAAGGAATCTCATTAGAGACTCAGTCATGCAGGCACCCTCTGCCTATATAGCACATACCAAAAGTCCAGAGTCCCAGGAGGAAAGCTGGTGTTCATCAGAAACCATGTTGTTTGCACAAACAGTTAAAGTACAGTGAGCTATTCTTATCAGTTAGGGTGGTGGGAACCCTCCCCAAATTCAAGTTCCCAGATCCTAGCCAAGGGCCAAACTTGCCAGCAGGATTTTCAATTGATAGCATTCTCAGGCCTGCTATGTTAACTCTTTGCTATACAGATTTTGATAGGGATTGCATTGATTCTGTAGATCAATTTGAGGAGAATTGCCATCTTAACAATATTAAGTATTTCAACCAAAGAACATGGGATGTCTTTACATTTATTTAGGTCTTTAATTTCTCTCAGTGATGTTTTGTGGTTTTCAGTATGCAAGTCTTTTTTTTAAAACATCTTTATTGGAGTATAATTGCTTTACAATGGTGTGTTAGTTTCTGCTTGATAGCAAAGTGTATCAGTTATACATATACATATGTTCCCATATCTCTTCCCTCTTGCGTCTCCCTCCCTCCCACCCTCCCTATCCCACCCCTCTAGGTGGTCACAGAGCACCGAGCTGATCTCACTGTGCTATGCGGCTGCTTCCCACTAGCTATCGATTTTATATTTGGTAGTGTATATACATCCATGCCACTCTCTCACTTCATCCCAGCTTACCCTTCCCCCTCCCCGTGTCCTCAAGTCCATTTTCTAGTAGGTTTGCGTCTTTATTCCCGTCCTGCTGCTAGGTTCTTTATAACCTTTTTTTTTTTTTAGATTCCATATATATATGTGTGTTAGCATACGGTATTTGTTTTTCTCTTTCTGACTTACTTCACTCTGTATGACAGACTCTAGGTCCATCCACCTCACTACAAATATCTCAATTTCATTTCTTTTTATGGCTGAGTAATATTCCATTGTATATATGTGCCACATGTTCTTAATCCATTCATCTGTCCATGGACACGTAGGTTGCTTCCATGTCCTGGCTATTGTAAATAGAGCTGCAATGAACATTGTGGTACCTGACTCTTTTTGAATTATGGTTTTCTCAGGGTATATGCCCAGTAGTGGGATTTCTGGGTCAAATGATAGTTCTCTTTTTAGTTTTTTAAGGAACCTCCATACTGTTCTCCATAGTGGCTGTATCAATTTACATTCCCACCAACAGTGCAAGAGGGTTCCCTTTTCTCCACACCCTCTTCAGCATTTATTGTATGTAGATTTTTTGAAGATGGCCTTTCTGATGTGTGAGGTGATACCTCATTGTAGTTTTGATTTGCATTTCTCTAATGATTAGTGCTGTTGAGCATCCTTTCATGTGTTTGTTGGCATTGTTGGCAGTCTATATATCTTCTCTGGAGAAATATCTATTTAGGTCTTCTGCCCATTTTTGGTTTGGGTTGACTTCTTTTTGATATTGAGCTGCATGAGCTGCTTGTAAATTTTGGAGATTAATCCTTTGTCAGTTGCTTCATCTGCAAATATTTTCTCCCATTCTGAGGGTTGTCTTTTCATCTTGTTTATGGTTTCCTTTGCAGTACAAAAGCTTTGAAGTTTCATTAGGTCCCATTTGTTTATTTTTGTTTTTATTTCCATTTCTCTAGGAGGTGGGTCAAAAAGGATCTTGCTGTGATTTATGTCATAGAGTGTCCTGCCTATGTTTTCTTCTAAGAGTTTTATAGTGTCTGGCCTTACACTTAGGTCTTTAATCCATTTTGAGTTTATTTTTGTCTATGGTGGTAGGGAGTGTTCTAATTTCATTCTTTTCCATGTAGCTGTCCAGTTTTCCCAGCACCACTTATTGAAGAGGCTGTCTTTTCTCCATTGTATATTCTTGCCTCCTTTATCAAAAGTAAGGTGACCATATGTGTGTGGGCTTATCTCTGGGCTTTCTATCCTGTTCCATTCATCTATATTTCTGTTTCTGTGCCAGTATCATACTGTCTTGATTACTGTAGCTTTGTAGTATAGTCTGAAATCAGGGAGCCTGATTCCTCCAGCTCCGTTTTTCTTTCTCAAGATTGCTTTGGCTATTCAGGGTCTTTTGTGTTTCCATACAAATTGTGTAACTTTTTGTTCTAGTTCTGTGAAAAATGCCATTGGTAGTTTGATAGGGATTGCATTGAATCTGTAGATTGCTTTGGGTAGTAAAGGCATTTTCACAATGTTGATTCTTCCAATCCAAGAACATGGTATATCTCTCCATCTGTTGGTATCATCTTTAATTTCTTTCATCAGTGTCTTATAGTTTTCTGCATACAGGTCTTTTGTCTCCTTAGGTAGGTTTATTCCTAGGTATTTTATTCTTTTTGCTGCAATGGTAAATGGGAGTGTTTCCTTAATTTCTCTTTCAGATTTTTCATCATTAATGTATAGGAATACAAGAGATTTCTGTGCATTAATTTTGTATCCTGCCACTTTACCAAATTCATTGACTAGCTCTAGTAGTTTTCTGGTGGCATCTTTAGGATTCTCTCTGTATAGTATCATGTCATCTGCAAACAGTGACAGCTTTACTTCTTCTTTTCCAATTTAGATTTGCATGTATCTTTTTGAGTTAGTGTTTTTATTTTTTAAATAGATATATACCCAGGAGTGGAATTGCTGAGTCATATGTTAGTTCTATTTTTAGTTTTTTGAGAAACCTTTATATTGTTTTCCACAGTGGCTGCACCAATTTACATTCCCACCAACAGTGTACTAGGGTTCCCTTTCCTCAGCATCCTCAGAAACGCTTGTTATGTGTTGTCTTTTTTTTTGTTTTTCAGTACGGGGGCCTCTCACTGTTGTGGCCTCTCCCGTTGCAGAGCATAGTCTCCAGACACACAGGCTCAGTGGCCATGGCTCACGGGCCCAGCCATTCTGTGGCACGTGGGATCTTCCCGGACTGGGGCACGAACCCGTGTCCCCTGCATCGGCAGGCAGACTCTCAACCACTGCGCACCAGGGAAGCCCTATGTGTTGTCTTTTTGATGATAGCCATTCTGACAGGTGTGAGGTGGTATCTCATTGTAGTTTTGATTTATTATGCATTTCCCTGATGATTAGCAGTGTTGAGCATCTTTTCATGTACCTCTTGGCTATCTGCATTTCCCCTTTGGAAAAATGTCTACTCCGGTCTTCTGTCCATTTTTTAATCAGAGTGTTTGTGTTTTTGATGTTGAGTTGTATATAGCTTTTTTAGTGCATATTCTAGGTGTTACATTATATATACACAACATATCACAATCTACTGGAGTTGACATTTTATCAGTTTGAGGAAGTCTAGAAACTTTTCCTCCCTTTACTCTCCTACATCTATATTATTGTTTTAAACATTTCCTCTACATACATTAAGAACCATATCAGACAGTTATACATTTTGCTATAACTGTCAGACATAATTGAGAAAGCAGCATCAGCAGGAGTCTGTTGTATCTACCTGTATTTTTACTCTTTTCACTGTTCTTTCTCCCTGATGTTACAAGATTCCTTCTATTACTATTTTTCCTACTTTGTAAACTTTCTATTCTTTTAAGGGGGGCATCCGAGAATGACTTGATTTCCCCTTCACTCCTGAAGGATATTTTACTTGGATATAGAATTCTGAGCTGACAGCTCTTTTTTTTTCAGTACTGGGAAAATATTGTCACCTTCTTCTGGCCTGCATGGTTTCTGATAAGAAATCTATTGTCATTCAACAAAATTTTGCTCTGTTAGAAAGGTGTCATTTCTCTCTTGCTGCTTTCAAGGTTTTTGTTTTGTTTTTTCTTTAGGTTTCAGAAGTTTGATTATGATGTGTCTTTGTTTGAATTTCTTTGAGTTTACCCTGTTTGGGGTTCACTTAGCTTCTTGAATCTGTAGGTTTATGTCTCTCTCAAATTTGGAAAACTTGCCTAAGTATTTTTGTAGGAAAGATTACCAGAAGCAGAATCTCTGGGTAAAAGGGCTCAAGCTTTAAAAATTCATTAGAGGGCTTCCCTGGTGGTGCAGTGGTTAAGAATCTGCCTGCCAATGGAGGGGACACGGGTTTGAGCCCTGGTCCGGGAAGATCCCACATGCCACGGAACAACTAAGCCCGTGGGCCACAACTACTGAGCCTGCACTCTAGAGCCCGCACGCCTAGAGACCCTGCTCCACAACAAGAGAAGCCACTGCAATTAGAAGCCTGCGCACTGCAATGAAGAGTAGTCCCTGCTCACGCAACTAGAGAAAGCCCGCATGCAGCAATGAAGACCCAATGCAGCCAAAAAAAGAAAACAAAAATCACTAGATATTTTCAAATAACCCTCCCAAAGTTAGTGGAAGTTTTTATTTCTGCTGGCAATGAATAAAAATGCCTGTTTACGTACCCCTTTACCAACAGAAAGTATTATTAATCTATTAAACCTTTGCCAATGTCCTAAACAAAACAATGCATTGTTGTTTTAATCTACATTTCTTTTTAGTGAAATTGAGCATATTTTATGTTTATTGACCATTTGTATTTCTTCTCTAATTGTTCATTTTCTTGTCAAATTTTTCATCTTTTTCTTGCTGATCATGCAATTCTCTTTGTACATTTTGGAAATTATTCCTTTGTCATTCATGTTGACAATGTTTTTGGCCAGTTTGTTGTTAAGTTTTTTAACCCTGTTTTTGTTTTTGTTTACTTGTTTTGCCAAACAAAAATTTAAAATTTTTAGTTACTAAAATTTGTTGAGCCTGTTGCTATCTCTAGATTTTTGTCCTGTTTAGAAATATTTTTCTTTCTGCAAGATTATAAAAATTTTAAAAATATTTTGTCTAGTATTTCCATTGTTTCATTTTCACAATTAAATCTTGGATCCATGTGAAATATATTTTCATGTAAAAGTGAGGTAGGTAAGAGCAGATCTTTCCTATCAGGTTTTAATACAGGGATGTAGTGGGGAGGGGAAAGGAGAGTTCATGAAAGGGTTGTATGCCTGGGTCGAGGGAAATATTGGAAAATGGTAGAGTCAAAGGGCTGTCTCCTCTTTTCTTAGTGTTCCCTCTGAGTGCTACCCAAAGGAAAGGTTAAGTCCACTGGAGGTTTGAAAGTTGCGAGAAAAAAAAATTTAATTTTTGGAAAATTATAATTTTTACTCAATAACTTTTTTGTTTTTGTGAAGAAGTGGAAAGAAACAGGAAAAATAAAATTGCTTGTTTTGTGATTTTTGTGTTGCTATTGTTTTGGTGGATGGACCTTTTCCTCTTTTGACTAAAGAAGACTTGTGACTTGTGTTAATACTATATTTCCTTTATAGTGCATCCCAGTGGGACACTTGTCCACAGCGATGACCCTTAAAGGAAGATACTCCTTTACTTGGTTAACAAATATTAATATTTTTCAGCCATCTGTCAAGGAGGCAGGTATGGGGTAGTGCTTATGTGTTTGGTCTCTGGAATCAGACTGCTTGGGTTTGAATCCCAATCCAATAGCTTACTAGCTGTGTGATCTTGGGCAAGTTACTAAACTTCTCTGTACTTCAAGTTCCTCTTCTGCAAAACGGGGACATTAACAACTCATTGTATTGTTGTGAGTGTCAGAACAGTGTCAAACATATTGTAAGCAATTGATAAATGTGAACTCTTCTTAATACTAATCACTGGAGATAAGAGCACAATAGGTGCAGTCCTTGCAGTTGTGGACCTTCCATTCTTGAGTGAGGAAGTAGGTTAAAAAATTACAAATAGCAATAATCACTCTAAAAGAAACGTAAGGACCTAAATGGGAAGGAAATCTAAAAAAGAATGGATATATGTATACATATGACTGATTCACTTTGCTGTACAGCAAGAAAGTAACACAACATTGTAAAGCAACTATACTCCAATAAAAATTAAAAGAAAAAAGAAATGCAAGGGGCTGAGGTAAAATATTAGGGATTGGGAGAAGAATCCTACTCTAGATAACATGGTCAAGGAAGGCCTCTCTGAAGAGTGGATATTTAAGGTGAGACTTAAAGCATGAGAAAAATAAAGTAATTTAAAGAAGAGAGGGAAGAATGTTTCTGACAGTGGGAACGTCATGTGCAAAGTTCCCGAGAAGAGGGATTTTCTGTATATTCAAAGTTTGGGAAGAAGATCATTATGGCTGGAATGGAGTAAATGAGAAAGAGTGGTATGAGACAAGGTTTGTGAGATAGGTGGGACTTGTAGGCCAGGGTGAGGAGTCTGGATTTTATTTTAAGTTCTGTGGGAAACCACAAAAGCAGGAGAGGGACATGATACCTCTTTTTTTTTTAAAAAAAAAGACTGATCATATTGTATTGTACTTGCATTAGAGAAGAGCCAGATTGGAAAGGGGGAGAGCAGCTTGGAAGCTTCTGACTGTGGTCCAATCGAGAGACTATGGTTGTAGTGGAGATGGAGGGAAGTGGATGGATATAAAATATATTTTTGAGGTAGAATCAGCAGCACTCGCTGAAGGATTGGATTTGGTAGGGTAAGGTAGTGGAAAAGAGTTTGAATCAAGGATGATACCTAGGTTTCTGGCTTGATTAACAGGCTTGATGTGGTACCAGTTTCTGAAATGGCGGACATTGGAGGAAGGATCAGGTTTGGTGAAGGTTGTGAATACGTTAAGTTTGAGGTGTCTATTAGACATCCAAGTGGAGATGTGGAGTAGCCAGTTGGATTTATGAGTCTGGAGTTCAGGGCTAGCTTTTAGATGCTACTTAAAGTCATGGATCTGGATGTGATAACCTAGGGATATTAAAAAGAGAAGAGGGCCTGGGATCATGTGACTATTTTCCATTTAATGTAGAAGCTATGAGATACTAAAAGGAGAATGGACTAATAATAAGTGTAAAGATGCAGTTTAGTGGTAGAGTATCTGTTGTATGTGCAGGAATTCCTAGATTTTATTCCTGGCATCTCCATTCTCTCTTTCCCTCCTCAGAAGACAGGGCAGGGTTATACACTCTTCAAGTCTTTTGTCAGTTACTCATATATATATATTTTTAGCTCCTGGAACAAAGCAGGTGCTCAATAATTATTTGTTGAATGAATGAATTAATATAGGAATGGAATGAATTAATTAATGTAGGAATGAAATGAATGAGCATATCGGTTGTATTACCTGCTTTGCCACAATGTAGCATTGTGACATTAGGCAGTTAGCAAGCTAGAGTTTTGTTGTTTGTAAAACGGCAATAATAAAAGTACCTACCTTTTTGGACGGTGTTGAAAACAATTAAAAAAATTATAGCAATTAGCACAGAGCTAGCACTCAATTAATGTTAGCTACTATTAGCTCTCTGCACTTTGGGGGCTATCCATAAAATAAGGGCAATAATTTCTGCTCTGCTTCCCTCACAAAGGCACGTTTTGGCCGCACTGCGCCGGCTTGCGGGTCTTATTTCCCTGACCAGGGATTGAACCTGGGCCACGGCAGTGAAAGCGGCGAGTCCTAACCACTGGACCGCCAGGGAATTCCCAAAAGCTTATTAATATTAATGTTTTAATTGCTCTGAACTTCACTACATAATGCAGCGGCTCTCGCCATCCTCCAGCAGGATTATTTAAATGAAAACGAGTCTTTAAAGAGACGCAGCACTCCCGCTTGTCAGCCCAGCCCAGTCCAATCAGGGGTACAGGAAACCACGCCCCGTTGTGAAGTCAATTAGCTGCAGAGTTCAGTTTAAAAATACCCAGCCCCGCCCCTCCTTGCTAGGCGAGCTCAAGTCTCAACTGCACGCTGATTTGCCCTTGCTGGCCAATCACCGCTGCTCTGCTTCCTGGGCTGTAATTTTCAAAATTCGCTACTGGGCTGATTGGAGAGAGCACGGGGTAAGTTGAGACGGACGCCAGTTGCTGGGACGCGGAGCTCCGGTCATTTCCCGGGCCTCTCCTGGGCTAGGACTGCGCCCATGGTCTTTCCTCTTCTGCCCTCAATCTCGATATGAGGTAGGCGCCTTTGAACTTGTACTGCCCGCTTGAATGTTCGGTTGTGTCGCACGCGGGTGGGTCCTTGAGCCTCACTCCAGTCACTTGTAACTCACTGTCTTCTTTTGCCGGGATGCATGGGATCCCTGACACGAAACCTTTGCTTTTTCCTGTCAGTCAGCAGTCTGCGGAGAGAGCCCTGTACGAGGTTGGGCAGGGAGTGTGTATTAGTGGGTGAGATGGCAAAGCAAAGAAAACCAACAAACCTAAAAAACCAAACAAAAACAACAAAAAACCAAAACTGGGTCCCAGCTTTTAAATGGAGCTACCAGTACACATGCCTGAATGCGAGTACATTTACATAACGTCTTTTCACAAGCGAAACTGTGCAGGATCAATTTCATCCACAAGACGTATTTAAGCTAGAGAATGCTACTTGAGGGATGCCTTTTGAACTACAGGTTGAAGGATATGAAGGAAGATGGAAACATGTGTCCTTCCTCCCTTGTTGTCTCCACTGGCTCTCTTCTATCACCACCTCCAACCCCTCCAACTCTGGCTTTCCACTGCTCTCTGCTATGGTCCTCTTGGAATCTTAGAATGTCAGAAGTTGAAGGGATCCTAGAACAGTGCTTCTTAAACTTTAAAGTGCATACAGATCACCTGGGGTTATTAACTTGCACTTCCTGATTTGGTGAGGCCTACCTCGGGGACTGAGATTTTAAAGTGCTGACAAGCTCCCAGGTGATGCTAATATTGCTGGTCCATTGACCATGGTTTAAATGTCCAAGAGACTCTGGTCCCACTATCTCATTTTATTAGGTGGGGGAAGGAGGCCTGGAGAGGGAAAAGGGACCTGTCCAGTGTCACTCAGCCAGCTAGGGCAGGATTAGAACTAGACCCTAGGCATCCTTCCCAGCTCAGTGCTGCTTTCATTGACACCATGCTGCTTTCTCTCCCCAGTGTCTTGCTGTCTGTAACCTGCCTTTATATATAAAAAGAAGTCGCTACTGTTTCCTGAGATTGTCTTGATCTACAGTTTTGGACTCTGAGCAATTGGGCTTCTAAAAAGGCCAACTTGCCCCTGTGTGGGTTTCAGCACCAGCCCTGGGATGCCCAATGGAGTCTTCAACACTCATCAGTGTGTATGTAGGGGAGATGGAAAGTCTGGAAAGCAGAAAGGATTTTAATTTTTTTGTCCAAATAAGGCTAAGGGTTCTGTAGGTGGTACAAGTTGAGAGTGTTCTACAGAGTGTCCTTTTATGAAAGCATGTTTTTGGTGATGTCAATCCCCTCCCCCCACCTAGTGGCAGGGAAATTAGTTACTTAAGTCAGTGTCTGTGTCCCCCAAAGCAAGTGATTATTGTTCAGGATAATGAAGGTGATACATAACCATCATCTGAAAAACCTTATTTTCTCTGAGGTTTAGTCAGCCTGTGATGTCATCAGCTGAAAGTTTTCTGGCCTGTTGACTCCAGTTTGATGTTTTCTTTCCGTTTGAAAGATAAAGATTTCAGAACATGAGTCTTTGGTCATCCATAGAAAATTGTATGAGGTGTGAATAATAATAGTGGAGTGAGTGGTTTTCATACAGTGCAGTTAAGGGTGGGTTCACTCAATTTAGCTTTATTGCTGCTTGGCTGAGTTTTGAGGGATGAGATGGAAAATAGGTTTGGATTTGGAGGAAGAGAAGGAGAATAAGATGCACCATTTATTCTGAGTACCAGGTTAAGCTTTGCACGTACAAATTTACATTTGAGCCACACAATACCTTTGCAAGTAAGAGGTGGTATAGTTCTTTTGCGAATGAGGAAACTGAGGCTCTAAGATGCTAAGTTGGCTGATTTAGGAGCCCAATTGCTTCTTAAAAAAAAGTCTATTCATTCTAACTCCTCATTACTCCTCATACTACCACACTATGGCCTTTCACTTTGGACTGTAGGCTATTTTGGAATCTTTTTTGCATACGATCAGAGAGACTTCATGGTATTTTAGAAAAGAGCCCTGGAAAGAGCTGAATGTTCTATGCTGCTTAATAATTTGTCCTGTGTAGTAAGTCACTTAACTCATCTGGGACTATAAAATGGAAAGAATTGTACTTGCCCTGCTTACCCTCACAGTTTTGTTGGGAGGATTAACTGACATAGTAAATGTGAAGGCACATACTTGTACTAACTTTTCCTTGCCAACAAAATGTTTAATATTCTCCATCCAAAGCAAAGCCCAAGTTAGCCTTTCTTCTTTCTTAAACCTTCCCCTCAAACTGCAGTCTTCTCTACAGTCTTACCAGCGTGGCCCCAGCCTAGCTTGCAGCCTCTTTCTAACTCCTCCCCAACACATTCTTTATACTCCGCACTCCAGGATGTTACCAAACTTGCTGTGCTCTGCATGTTCAACCCTCTGCCTAGGCTCAGGCTTTCTTTGCCTGGAAAGCTCCCCTGTCTACTTGGGAACCTTTTTGTCGTTTAAGTCCAGATGGAATCTCCCACAAGATTACTGACTTGCCATTGTGTTTCTAAAGTACTTTTTATCTACCGTTTTTAAATCATTTGTCATATTTTTATGTTACTGTTAGAGCTGTGCCTGTGAATACTTCTAGGGTAAGATACATGATTTATTTGTGTTTGTATCTCCATTGCCTGAAGTATCTGGTGCATTGCCTTTAGGGTCTCTCTTATGGAAGCCTGTTCTTTGTCAAATGCAGTTGAGCTTGGACACTGAATATCGGTGGAGTTGGAAGGGCAGTTGTATTTGAGTGGGAAGGGTCTCTTGGATATCCAAGAACTGATTCCTCCTAATTATGTATTTGCTTGTAAGATACATAAGTATATCATAACTATTGGGAACTCACAAACTAAAAGAAATTTAAGGAATGTAGAATGGGATCCCACACTGAGATAGGATGAAGGTAGGACTCTCCCAAGGTCTGTAATGACTGTTAAATTTTTATGTCAATTGATTTTCAACAAGTTAGTTCCTTCTGCTGTTATCTTTTTATTTTATTTTTTTCTTACTGGGTGTCTGGAACTGGATTACAGTTTCTTGATTGAATGCAGCCTTTGAATACCCTCTGGCCTATTGTGCATGTGTGTGTGTGTGTGTGTGTGTGCGCGCGCAGTGTATTCTTTTGCCTTCTCTGTAGCATCATTATAATTGCTGTGGCCAGGACCCCATGCCTTTTAAAGAACATTAACCCTACCAGCGAGCCTCCATACTATATGATCTGTCATGTTCTTGATTATTTTCAATGCAAAACTGTTAATTTGTCCCCAGTGTTCCTAGGCTAAACTAGGGGCTAGGCCACAGTCCCAGTGCCCACAGGGGGTGGCAGGCACTGTACTGAGCTTTTCACATAGAGTATCTCATTTAATTTGAACAGTGCCCTGCAGAGGTACGTATACTTATCTCCATTTTACAGATGAGATAACTGAAGCCTAGGGAGTTTAAGTCACTTGCCCATGGTTAAGTGTGGTAGAACCAAGATTTGAGCCCAGATCTGCTTAAATCAAAGTATGTTTTCTCCTAGGGATGCTACAGAGAGACTGGGTTTTCTCAAGGATCTGCAGAGAATTCTGATATTTCTGGTGAATGGTGTTTTAAAGAGTCCTTTTCTGATTGCAGCCCTGCCTTGGATAGATGCTGCTGAATCCATAAGAAATGCCACTGCCACTACCACCCCAACGCTCCAGACGTGAGACTAAGAAATCTCAGTCCAGCAAAATTGTGCCCAGCGATCATGGCCCATCTGAAAAGGTTAGAGCAAGCTGTCCCTCCCAACAGTGTTTCATATAAGCTCTTCCTGTGTTGGTTCAGTCCCTATGCTCATCCCTACATCTTTTGAAATATGTGTGGTTTAATCTGAGAAAGTGGGAAAGGGTGGCAGACCTTGTAGTTGGAGAAGACCATCAAATTAGGACTTAGGGGGAAAGTGTCAACTCTTCTTTCCCGTAAATACATGGCTAAGATGAAGGCCGTCCTCCATAACCTTCAAAAGCAAACAATACTCAGTTCTCATTAGTGATCACATCTATACTCTTACTCTCTCTGAGATGCTCAAAGCACCTTGCCAGGTGGCTGCTTGGTACATCCTGGGGAGAGTATGAAGACTAGGTCAACAAATGTATTATAATGCTTTTTACAGCTATTAAATTTGAAGAATGGGCCCATTTTGAGTTTTTTTTTTTTTTTTTTTTTTGCAGTACACGTGCCTCTCACTGCTGTGGCACGCATGCCTCTCACTTCTGTGGCCTCTCCCGTTGCGGAGCACAGGCTCCGGACGCGCAGGCCCAGCGGCCATGGCTCACAGGCCCAGCCGCTCCGCAGCATGTGGGATCCTCCCGGACCAGTGCACGAACCCGTGTCCCCTGCATCGGCAGGCGGACTCTCAACCACTGCGCCACCGGGGAAGCCCAAGCCTGCTGTTTTGACCTTGTGGATAGTTTGTCATTCCGACCCTGTGATGTTCTATGTTCCTCATCATTCATATTTTAATCAGAATTTTACTAACCTGATGAATTGTCATTAAGAGAGTATTTCCTGGGGCTTCCCTGCTGGCGCAGTGGTTGAGAGTCCGCCTGCTGATGCAGGGGACACGGATTCGTGCCCCGGTTCGGGAAGATCCCACATGCCGCGCAGTGGCTGGGCCTGTGAGCCATGGCTGCTGAGCCTGCGCGTCTGGAGCCTGTGCTCCACAGCGGGAGAGGCCACAACAAATGAGAGGCCCGCGTACCGCCAAAAAAAAAAAAAAAAAAAGAGTATTTCCTGGAGCAAACATCATTAGGCCAATTTATTTTCCTTGATTGGTTTTCTCTCAGCACAGATAAACACTTTCTAATCATTTTCATTTTTGTCTCACTGAAATGATTTTCTTGGAGGGGCCAAATGTGTTTTTCCTATGTAAATTTGGCAAGAAAGATTTGATACATTGATCAGATTTTTGTCCATATCAAATTTTCCAATTAGAGTCCTGCCACTGTAAGTTTTCTTCTGTGGCAGTTATTTTTCTAAATCCAACTCTCTCAGGGCACATCTTGCAAATATAAATTTTATTGAGTTCAGTTTCACCCATTGATTTTATTTGGGGCTGGTTATTTCTACCAGTAATACTAAGTAGGAATTGGATAACAGACCAACAGTTAATTTCTTAGCCAATTTGAGAGAAAATAGTAATTTATTTTTTGCTAATTATTTCCACTAGGATTATTTATCATGAACTAGATAAGAGACTAATAGTTTACTTATTTCTTAGCTTAATCAATTAAAAAACAGAAGTAATTCTCAGCTCTTTCAGGATTGCTCCACTGTGCTAGATTGTTCTATTGTAATATGAATCTAGTTCTCTAAATTTGTAATCACTTACTGTGTCATGTGCTAACTGTCCATGATGTAAATAGAGAACAGGGAAAATAAATGGTCTGACCTCAATGTTCTGCTTCATATTATAACAACTCTCTGACATAGGTAGGGCAGGGTTCTCAATTCATAAAGGAAATCTGATACTTAGGAGACTTTCACCAAATAAAAACTGTTAGGGAACAGAAAAGCCCTACAGCGTGATTTACCTTAACCTCTAACCCCACAGAGATAGTCTTGCTCATTTGGGAGTGGGGTAAGGCATGTGTAGATAAACACTACCTAGAAAGGAAGCTCCCTTTGATCCAAAATACTCACCCTTCCTCCTTTCCCCCATCTCTCCCTTGTATACACTAAAAGAGATTAATATGAATTACCAAACTCCTTTCTTAAAATACAAAATTTCCCCTATGAGGTTTAAAAACATATTGGACTATATACTTTTTTTTTACATCTTTATTGGAGTATAATTGCCTTACAATGGTGTGTTAGTTTCTGCTTTATAACAAAGTGAATCAGTTATACATATACATATGTTCCCATATCTCTTCCCTCTTGCGTCTCCCTCCCTCCCACCCTCCCTATCCCACCCGTCTAGGTGGTCACAAAGCACTGAGCTGATCTCCCTGTGCTATGCGGCTGCTTCCCACTAGCTATCTATTTTACGTTTGGTAGTGTATATATGTCCATGCCACTCTCTCACTTTGTCACAGCTTACCCTTCCTCCTCCCCATATCCTCAAGTCCATTCTCTAGTAGGTCTGTGTTTTTATTCCTGTCTTACCCCTGGGTTCTTCATGACATTTTGTTCCCTTAAATTCCATATATATGTGTTAGCATACGGTATTTGTCTTTCTCTTTCTGACTTACTTTACTTTGTATGACAGACTCTAGGTCCATCCACCTCATTACAAACAGCTCAATTTCGTTTCTTTTTATGGCTGAGTAATATTCCATTGGATATATGTGCCACATCTTCTTTATCCATTCATCTGATGATGGACACCTAGGTTGTTTCCATCTCTTGGCTATTGTAAATAGAGTTGCAATGAACGTTGTGGTACACGACTCTTTTTGAATTATGGTTTTCTCAGGGTATATGCCCAGTAGTGGGATTGTTGGGTCATATGGTAGTTCTCTTTTTAGTTTTTTAAGGAACATCCATACTGTTCTCCATAGTGGCTGTACCAATTCACATTCCCACCAGCAGTGCAAGAGTGTTCCCTATTCTCCACACCCTCTCCAGCATATATTGTTTCTAGATTTTTTGATGATGGCCATTCTGACTGGTGTGAGATAATATCTCATTGTAGTTTTGATTTGCATTTCTCTAATGATTAATGATGTTCAGCATTCTTTCATGTGTTTGTTGGCAGTCTGTATAACTTCTTTGGAGAAATGTCTATTAGGTCTTCTGCCCATTTTTGGATTGGGTTGTTTGTTGTTGAGCTGAATGAGCTGCTTCTAAATTTTGGAGATTAATCCTTTGTTAGTTGCTTCATTTGCAAATATTTTCTCCCATTCTGAGGGTTGTCTTTTGGTCTTGTTTATGGTTTCCTTTGCTGTGCAAAAGCTTTGAAGTTTCATTAGGTCCCATTTGTTTATTTTTTTTTTAATTTCTATTTCTCTGGGAGGTGGGTCAAAAAGGATCTTGCTGTGATTTATGTCATAGTGTTCTGCCTATGTTTTCCTTTAAGAGTTTGAGAGTTACTGGCCTTACACTTAGGTCTTTAATCCATTTTGAGCTTATTTTTGTGTATGGTGTTAGGGAGTGATCTAATCTCATACTTTTACATGTACCTGTCCAGTTTTCCCAGCACCACTTATTGAAAAGGCTGTTCTTTCTCCACTGTACATTCCTGCCTCCTTTATCAAAGATAAGGTGACCATATGTGCGTGGGTTTAGCTCTGGGCTTCCTATCCTGTGCCATCGCTCTATATTTCTGTTTTTATGCCAGTACCATACTGTCTTGATTACTGTAGCTTTGTAGTATAGTCTAAAATCAGGGAGCCTGATTCCTCCAGCTCTGTTTTTCGTTCTCAAGATTGCTTTGGCTATTCGGGGTCTTTTGTGTTTCCATACAAGTTGTGAAATTTTTTGTTCTAGTTCTGTGAAAAATGCCAGTGGTAGTTTGATAGGGATTGCACTGAATCAGTAGATTGCTTTGGGTAGTAGAGGCATTTTCACAGTGTTGATTCTTCCAATCCAAGAACATGGTATATCTCTCCATCTACTTGTAACATCTTTAGTTTTTTCATCAGTGTCTTATACTTTTCTGCATACAGGTCTTTTGTCTCCTTAAGTAGGTTTTTTCCTAGATATTTTATTCTTTTTGTTGCAGTGGTAAATGCGTGTGTTTTCTTGATTTCACTTTCAGAGTTTTCATCATTAGTGTATAGGAATGCCAGAGATTTCTGTGCATTAATCTTGTATCCTGCTACTTTACCAAATTCAGTGATTAGCTCTAGTACTTTTCTGGTAGCATCTTTAGGATTCTCAGGTGACATGCATAGTATCATGTCACCTGCAAACAGTGACAGCTTTACTTCTTCTTTTCTGATTTGGATTCCTTTTATTTCCTTCTCTTCTCTGATTGCTGTGGCTAAAACTTCCAAAACTATGTTGAATAAGAGAGGTGAGAGTGGGCAACCTTTTCTTGTTCCTGATCTTAGTGGAAATGCTTTCAGTTTTTCACCAATGAGGACGGTGTTGGCTGTAGGTTAGTCATATATGGCCTTTATTATGTTGAAGAAAGTTCCCTTTATGCCTACTTACTGGAGGATTTTTATCATAAATGGGTGTTGAATTTTGTCGAAAGCTTTCTCTGCCTCTATTGAGATCATATGGTTTTTCTCCTTCAATTTGTTAATATGGTGTATCACGTTTATTGATTTGCATATATTGAAGAATCCTTGCATTCCTGGAATAAACCCCACTTGATCATGGTGTATGATCCTTTTAATGTGTTGTTGGATTCTGTTTGCTAGTATTTTGTTGAGGATTTTTGCATCTATGTTCATCAGTGATATTGGCCTGTAGTTTTCTTTCTTTGTGACATCCTTGTCTGGTTTTGGTGTCAGGGTGATGGTGGCCTCGTAGAATGAGTTTGGGAGTGTTCCTGCCTCCGCTATATTTTGGAAGAGTTTGAGAAGGATAGGTGTTAGCTCTTCTCTAAATATTTGATAGAATTCTCCTGTGAAGCCATCTGGTCCTGGGCTTTTGTTTGTTGGAAGATTTTTAATCACAGTTTCAATTTCAGTGCTTGTGATTGGTCTGTTCATATTTTCTATTTCTTCCTGATTCAGACTTGGCAGGTTGTGCTTTTCTAAGAATTTGTCCATTTCTTCCAGGTTGTCCATTTTATTAGCATAGAGTTGCTTGTAGTAATCGCTCATGATCTTTTGTATTTCTGCAATGTCAGTTGTTACTTCTCCTTTTTCATTTCTAATTCTATTGATTTGAGTCTTCTTCCTTCTTGATGAGTCTGACTACTGGTTTATCAATTTTGTATATCTTGTCAAAGAAGCACCTTTCAGTTTTATTGATCTTTGCTATCATTTCCTTCATTTCTTTTTCATTTATTTCTGGTCTGATCTTTATGATTTCTTTCCTTCTGCTAACTTTGGGGTTTTTTTGTTCTTCTTTCTCTAATTGCTTTAGGTGCAAGGATAGGTTGTTTATTCGAGATGTTTCCTGTTTCTTAAGGTAGGAATTTATTGTTATAAACTTCCCTCTTAGAACTGCTTTTGCTGCATCCCATAGGTTTTGTGTTGTCGTGTCTCCATTGTCATTTGTTTCTAGGTATTTTTTTATTTCCTCTTTGATTTCTTCAGTGATCACTTCGTTATTAAGTAGTGTATTGTTTAGCCTCCATGTGTTTGTATTTCTTACAGATCTTTTCCTGTAATTGATATCTAGTCTCATAGCATTGTGGTCGGAAAAGTTACTTGATACAATTTCAATTTTCTTAAATTTACCAAGGCTTGATTTGTGACCCAAGATATGATCTATCCTGTAGAATGTTCCATGAGCACTTGAGAAAAATGTGTATTCTGTTGTTTTTGGATGGAATGTCCTATAAATATCAATTAAGTCTATCTTGTTCAATGTATCATTTAAAGCTTGTGTTTCCTTATTTATTTTCATTTTGGTTGATATGTCCATTGGTGAGTGTGGGGTGTTGAAGTCCCCTACTATGACTGTGTTACTTTCGATTTCCCTTTTATGGCTGTTAGTATTTGCCGTATGTATTGAGGTGCTCCTATGTTGGGTGCATAAATATTTACAATTGTTATATCTTCTTCTTGGATCGATCCCTTGATCATTATGTAGTGTCCTTCTCTGTCTCTTGTAATAGTCTTTATTTTAAAGTCTCTTTTGTCTTATATGAGAATTGCTACTCCAGCTTTCTTTTTGTTTCCATTTGCATGGAATATCTTTTTCCATCCTCTCACTTTCAGTCTGCATGTGTCTCTAGTCCTGAAGTGGGTCTCTTGTAGACAGCATATATATGGTTCTTGTTTTTGTATCCATTCAGCCAGTCTGTGCCTTTTGGTGGGAGCATTTAATCCATTTAATTTAAGGTAATTATCGATATGTATGTTCCTATTCCCATTTTCTTAATTGTTTTGGGTTTGTTATTGTAGGGCTTTTCCTTCTCTTGTGTTCCTTGCCTAGAGAAGTTCCTTTAGCATTCGTTGTAAAGCTGGTTTGGTGGTGCTGAACTCTCTCAGCTTTTGCTTGTCTGTAAAGGTTTTAATATCTCCATCAAATCTGAACGAGATCCTTGATGTTTAGAGTAATCTTGGTTGTTGGTTTTTCTCCTTCATCACTTTAAGTATGTCCTGCCAGTCCCTTCTGGCCTGCAGAGTTTCTGCTGAAAGATCAGCTGTTAACCTTATGGGGATTCCCTTGTGTGTTATTTGTTGTTTTTCCCTTGATGCTTTTAATATGTTTTCTTTGTATTTAATTTTTGACAGTTTGATTAATATGTGTCTTGGCATATTTCACCTCGGATTTATCCTGTATGGGACTCTCTGTGCTTCCTGGACTTGATTAAGTATTTCCTTTCCCATATTAGGGAAGTTTTCAACTATAATCTCTTCAAATATTTTCTCAGTCCCTTTCTTTTTCTCTTCTTCTTCTGGAACCCCTATAATTCGAATGTTGGTGCGTTTAATGTTGTCCCAGAAGTCTCTGAGACTGTCCTCAATTCTTTTCATTCTCTTTTCTTTATTCTGCTGTGCAGTAGTTATTTCCACTATTTTATCTTCCAGGTCACTTATCTGTTCTTCTGCCTCAGTTATTCTGCTATTGATCCCATCTAGAGTATTGTTAATTTCATTTATTGTGTTGTTCATTGTTGCTTGTTTCATCTTTAGTTCTTCTAGGTCCTTGTTAAATGTTTCTTGCATTTTGTCCATTCTATTTCCAAGATTTTGGATCATCTTTACTATCATTATTCTGAATTCTTTTTCAGGTAGACTGCCAATTTCCTCTTCATTTGTTAGGTCTGGTGGGATTTTTCCTTGCTCCTTAATGTGCTGTGTGTTTTTCTGTCTTCTCATTTTGCTTATCTTGCTGTGTTTGGGGTCTCCTTTCTGCAGGCTGCAGGTTCATAGTTCCCATTGTTTTTGGTGTGTGTCCCCAGTGGCTAAAGTTGGTTCAGTGGGTTGTGTAGGCTTCCTGGTGGAGGGGACTAGTGCCTATGTTCTCGTGGATGAGGCTGGATCTTGTCTTTCTGGTGGGCAGGTCCATGTCTGTTGGTGTGTTTTGGGGTGTCTGTGGACTTATTATGATTTTAGGCAACCTCTCTGCTAATGGGTGGAGTTGTGTTACTGTCTTGCTAGTTGTTTGGCATAGGATGTCCAGCACTGTAGCTTGATGGTCGTTGAGTGAAGTTGGGTGCTTGTGTTGAGATGGAGATCTCTGGGAGATTTTCGCCATTTGATATTATGTGGAGCTGGGACGTCTCTTGTGAACCAGTGTTCTGACGTTGGCTCTCCCACCTCAGAGGCACAGCACTGACTCCTGGATGCAGCACCAAGAGCCTTTCATCCAGAATAAAAGGGAGAAAAAGTAGAAAGAAAGAAAGAAAGAGAGAGAGGGAGGAAGGAAGAAAGAAAAGAAAGATGAAAGAGGATAAAATAAAATAAAGTAAGATAAAATAAAATAAAGTTATTAAAATAAAAAATAATTATTAAGAATAATTTTTTTAAAAGAAAAACAAAACAAACAATAAAACGGACGGATAGAACCCTAGGACAAATGGTGAAAGCAAAGCTATACAGACAAAATCTCACACAGAAGCATACACATACCCACTCAGAAAAAGAGGAAAAGGGGAAAAAATAATAAATCTTGCTCTCAAAGTCCACCTCCTCAGTTTGGGATGATTCGTTGTCTATTCGTGTATTCCACAGATGCAGGGTACATCAAGTTGATTGTGGAGCATTAATCCGCTGCTTCTGAGGCTGCTGGGAGAGATTTCCCTTTCTCTTCTTTGTTACCACAGCTTCCGGGGCTCAGCTTTGGATTTGGCCCTGCCTCTGCGTGTAGGTCCCGCAGGGCATCTGTTCTTCACTCAGACAGGACGGGGTTAAAGGAGCAGCTGCTTCGGGGACTCTGTCTCACTCAGGCCGGGGGGAGGGAGGGGTGCAGATGTGGGGCGAACCTATGGCAGCAGAAGCCAGCGGGACGTTGCACCAGACTGAGGCGCGCCATGCGTTCTCCCTCGGAAATTGTCCCTGGATCCCGGGACCCTGGCAGTGGCGGGCTGCACAGTCTCCCCCAAAGGGAGGTGTGGATAGTGACCTGTGCTCACACACAGGGTTCTTGGTGGCGGCAGCAGCAGCCTTAGCGTCTCATGCCCGTCTTTGGGGTCCGCACTGTTAGCTGCGGCTTGCACCCGTCTCTGGAGCTCCTTTAAGCAGCACTCTTAATCCCCTCTCCTCTCGCACCAGGAAACAAAGAGGGAACAAAAAGTCTCTTGCCTCTTCGGCAGGTCCAGACTTTTCCCCGGACTCCCTCCCGGCTAGCCGTAGTGCACTAACCCCCGGCAGGCTGTGTTCACGCCGCCAACCCCAGTCCTCTCCCTGGGATCCGACCGAAGCCCGAGCCTCAGCTCTCAGCCCCCGCCCACCCCGGCGGGTGAGCAGATCAGCCTCTCGGGCTGGTGAGTTGCAGTCGGCACCGATCCTCTGTGTGGGAATCTCTCCGCTTTGCCCTCTGCAGCCCTGTTACTGTGCTCTCCTCCACGGCCCCGAAGCTTCCCCCTCCGCCACCCGCAGCCTCTGCCCTCGAAGGGACTTCTTAGTGTGTGGAAACCTTTCCTCCTTCACAGCTCCCTCCCACTGGTGCAGGTCCCGTCCCTATCCTTTTGTCTCTGTTTATTCTTTATTCTTTTGCCCTACCCAGCTACGTGGAGATTTTCTTGCCTTTTTGTAAGTCTGAGGTCTTCTGCCAGCGTTCAGTAGGTGTTCTGTAGGAGTTGTTCCACGTGTAGATATATTTCTGTTGTATCTGTGGGGAGTTAGGTGATCTCTGCGTCTTACTCTTCCCCCATCTTCCCGATTCCAAAAAACTGTCTCTTCAATCTTGGAGGCAGCAATTTGCCCTGTGTCCACCACCTTCTCTTACAGATCCAGTAAGAGTTGTTGATTTTCTAGTTGTTATTAGGGTGGAGTGACAGCTTCCAAGTTTCATACATGTGGAGCTGCTAGTGTTGGATGGTCTCCTGCAGAGGCGGAGGATGGCTGTGGCTCACTGTGGGGACAAGGACACTGGCAGAATTTCTGAGAAGTACTCCTTGGTGTGAGCCCTCCGAGAGTCTGCCATTAGCCCCACCAAAGAGCCGGGTAGGCTCTAGTGTTGAGGTGCCTCAGGCCAAACAACTAACAGGGAGGAAACCCAGCCCCACCCATCAGCCTGGACTATATACTTTTAAAATACTATTTCTGCCCATTTATACTTTATATAGATTTTTAAAAAACATGTTTTCTCTTATTTGGTCCTCAAATGCGGTAGGTTATTATTCCAGTTTTACTGATGAGGCAATTGAGTCTCAGAAACTAAGTGACTTGTGCGAGGTCAATAGCTAATAAAGAGCTGATCCTGGATCAGTATCTAGGTATGTGTGTTATTGTCCTTATTGAGAATGTCTTAAATCAACTACTTAACATAAGAGACACTTAAATTTTGTTAAATTATTGAACTAATTTAACTGGGAATGTCCATATTAAAGGAATGACTGGGAGTTGCAGGGTGGTGGGGGTGGTGATGGTTAATCTTGGCTAGTATAGCCATGAATATGAGAGGAGTAAGAGAAAATTAGCTTCACCAAGCTAGTTTACTCATTCTGAGAGTTACACTGACAGTTATCTTTTCTCCTCCCAGCCTTGTCCCTATCATCAATGATTACCTCCTTCAGTGACTGTCTAAGCAGTGGGTTCCAAAATTTCCTTTTGTTGTAGTTTATTGGGGTTTATTATAGGCGTCTACAGTTGCTTGGAGATTCAGCCATTCCCCCCCTGAGCCCCAAAGATGACCTGACGTCCCTGAAAAGACTGTTCACAATTGGATATATGCATTTACCTCTTTTACTTTTTTAGAGAGAGGAGAATTACCAAGCAAAGATATCTCCATCTTCACCTCAGGGACCACTCAAAACGAGGTCAGCTTTTGAAGATCTCACCAACGTGAGTATGCCAGTCCAGTTCTCTGCCATGGTGTTGCATAAGGTTTAGACAGCCTCTTCCTTGAGGGACCTTTCCAGTTTACCAAACTCTGACCCTCTCTAGAATGTTGAGAGCCAATTTTATTTGGAATCAATGACCCAATTTCAGAAACTGCAGTGGCTCTTCTGCTGCCACATACCATCTGGATTAATTGATGGAGCTCTCTGGAAGCAGTATGAGTGATTATCAGGTATGAAATTGTAGAGAAATATGAGAACTTTGGGATCTTGCATTTAGATAAAGTCCAGAGGTGGCTCAGCTGGTTGCATAGGCCTTGGAGGTAAGTACTTTGGTAGATTCATTGTAGTCTAGGGCAGTGTTTATCAGTTCAAGCACTATGGACATTTTGAACAGCAAAGTTTTTCTATTGTATATGACTGACTTCAGCCAGCATTCCTGGTCCCTAGCATTAAGTTCCAGCAGCATCCAAGTCATAGTGACAATCAAAAATGTCGTCTGATGTACAGAACCATTGATGACCACAGTTCCATGATCTGGTTTTCAACTATGGAGATCTAGAAACTCAATTTTGACTAGAATTCCTGAGTTCACTTCCAAGTTACCTCCCTTCTGATGTTATTAAGGCGCCAGCAAAAAAATTTACTAGTTAGAAAGTTACTAACTGAATATAGAATTGAGTCAGAGGTAATCTTTTGTCTTAGAAAATAATAATAACTGATGTCTCCTGAGTGTTTACCACGTGTCAAACACTATTCTAAGCATTTTTCCCTGTATCCACTCACTTAATCCTCATAAAATCCTTTGAGGCAGATACTATAATTATCTCCACTTCACAGATAAAGACTTGCCCAATGTTGTTTTTGAAGTCTGTTTCATCTAGGATACAGAGAACCCTAGTGGACCCTATCCTGCCCTCTATAATAGTGTCCTTCTGTGGCTACCAGAATTCTTACATCTGCTAGATAATATTTTACCCCCTTGGGCAGGATTGGATAAGCATTGGCAAAGTTCTCCCCTTTGTATCTCTGCTCTTTAGATGCTATGTGACCACCTTTGTGCTAAAACAGTCTTTTCCCCATGCAGATTACAACATGTATGATTGTGTTACAGCTTCCTGCATAATCAGATTTACTCTAGATTGCTTGAAAGAGCTACCTCCCACACAGACCTGTAAGGTTAGATTCATTTCCTGACTTATTTAACCATGGCTCTAGAAACTTGGTTGAAATAAGGTAGCCACAGAAATCAGAAGCAGATGCGGCTCATCTTAATGTAGCTTCCCTTGGCCTCCAGAGTCCCTGATGGGAGTCCAGTGACACTGTGCAAAGCAAAGTCTAACCGCATATGAAAAACTTTCCTGCCATGTCTCAGTCCTCTTTTTGTTGTGAAGTTTATGTCATCATTCATAAAGAACAAACACAAATAAATTAATAGGAAACACATGCTAGGACCCTCCTGATTCTCCAACTGAATTCAACATCTGTTAGGCCACATACTTGTCCAGGGTTGGGGATGCAAGTCATCCCTGAGCAGTATCTCTGCCTCTAGCTTTTCAGAAGCTCAGAAAGCCCATTTCCCTTTTGTGTTCAAGTCCTGGTCACCTTGAATGATCTTTGGTGCTTTCCAGACAAAGTTCTATCATTACAGTGTACCTAAGCCATTCCAGGGTTGGGCATTTCTGCAGACGTCTGAGCTCATTTCTTTGAGGATTGAGGACTCTTTTCTCTCTGAATTTTGGGGTTTCCCTTTATGATGATTTGCTTCTTCCTGTCAGTATTACTTCGTTTTCATGTCCCCATATCTGTCTTCTCCTCAACATTCACCACAGTGAGGTCCTGGCTTGCCAAAAGAGCTGATCTGTTTTAATTAGTTAGTCTGCTGTGAGTGTTCTTTTTTTCCCTCTCCTTTATCCTTTCAGCATGGGAAGGACTTTTGATTTGTTAGAGCTGGTCCAGAGCCAGTGGATGAGGAGATAAAGTCTATTTCCTAAATTATTTTTTGCCAGTAGGATTGTCATCTCTATTTTCCTATTTTTTGGTGAAAGAATTATGGGGAGATACTGGTAAAGGTCCCCTTGAGCTTAGATCTGAAAATATTAGTGCTTTGAACCTTCACATATGGCAAGTTGAAAGTTTCACCCTGGGGATTAGGGTCTCCACCTCTCTCCTGCCAAGAACGCACATCTTTTCCAAAGCTGGATCTCAGCCTGACACATAAGGAGTTTGTAAAACTTTAGGTGAAATTAAAATGCAAACTGTGTCAAGCTCTTTGAAGAGCAGAAGTGGACAACAACTTCAGGGCCTAAGAAAGAATTCCCTGTTGGATTGTAGTTGCTTATTATGATACGATGATACAAAGGCATAATTTTTTTATACTTCATTTGGAAATAATTTCAAATTTATAAGAAGTTGCAAAAATAAAAAACAGTACAAAGAACACACATATGCTGTTTACCTAGATTCACATATTACTAACATTTTATCCTATCTGCTTATATACATCATGGTCCTTTACCATGAAGTACTTAGGGTATTTCAGTGTATATAGAGAAAGAGTCTCTATATACTATTTCTCCTCAGAGAAATAGTCTTATATAAACACAGTGCAGTCAACAACTTTATACATTTACATTGATATAGTGTTTTTATGTAATCTATTGTCCATATTCCAATTTTTTTCCATTGACTTTGTAAAGTCAATGTTATAAGCACTTTTTCCCCTCCAGTAATGGATCCAGTCTAGGGTCGTTTACGTGTCATGTCTCTAGCTTCTTTTAATCTGGAACACTTCCATAGCCTTTCTTTGTTTTTTATGATATTTTTGAAGAATACAGTCCCACCCAACCCCCCTTTTAAAAATAGAACATTCCTCATTTTGTGTTCGTCTGATGTTTCCATGTGATTAGATTGATGTTATATATGCTTGGCTGGAGTACTGTATAGGTGATGTTCTGTCCTTAGAGTATCACATCTGGAGGCACATGACATCCATCTGTCCCTCATTGGTGAGGTTAATTTTGATCACCCAGTCAAGATGTTGTCTGGTTTCTCCACTATATAATTACTGTTTATTTTTTTTTCCTCTTGCAGCTAATAATCTGTGGGACACACCCTTAAGAGCCTCCAAATAGCCACTCTTCATCAAAATGTCCCCTAGATTTAGCATTCATTGATGATTTTTGCCTAACAATCTTTTTGATGATTTTTCCAACTCTAGCACTTGCTCCCCATTTATCAGTCTACAAGCAGAGGCCTCCCTTCTTCCCTGTTTATTTATTATTGGTATAGACTTATGAATTCCTGTTTTTTCAGTGGTTTCTTGTTCAGTATTGTATTTTATTATTTTGGTGCTCAAATTGTCCCAAATTTGGTCACTAGGGCCCCCCTTAATCTGACTACTGTGTCTTTGTGACATACTATCATCATTTTTTTGAACATTTTCTTTCCAGCATAACAGGATGTTCCAGGATGTTCTTGTACCTATTTTATTGGCATGGAGTCAACCATTTCTGTGAAGAATTCCTGTTCCTTTTAATGGGGAATGGTATTAGAGACCAAGATCTCAGTGCTAGGTGTGCTACTGGGGTGTCTGCTTTTTCTGCCCTTTCTGCAGACAGAGTTAGGAAATGTCTGCATGTATATATACATATAGATACACACACATCTGTACTTAAACATATATATATACACATATATCTATATATACAAATACACACACTCCTGTATACTCAGATGTATATACACATATACCTATTTAAGAAATCATGAGTCCACACAACTCCCATTCCAAAACGTACAGGGTTCTTTCTTGTATTCCTCAATCCGTGTTTATATGTTCCTTCTCTACAATGAGAACCATGGTTCACAAGATCATCAACACATTTACTCAATACTATAATACATCTAAAAGAGTTTCAGAATTACTTCTTCCACACCACCATAATAAACACACCTACTAAAAAGAGTTCCAGATTTATTTGCAATATTCTCCACCATCCCACAAACACATCCTGACTGAGGATGTATATGGTGAGGGTGTATAGTCTGTGTTTACTTGGATTAGTTGTTTATTATCTTGTATTTCCTTCTGTTTTCTTTCTTTTGTCCTTCAGTGTGGTTATGGTATTTATTTGGAATATAATTAGATTCCATTTGTTTCATTTTAAAGGCATAACCTTTAAGATTATTTTTACTGACATTATTCACAGTCCCATGATCTCTTCTACTGTTTAATAGAATTAGTCATGATTAGAGTTTCTGGTGGAGCTTTCCAGAGCCCCATGTTAAATAAATATCCCCTCAGTGAGATGGGATAGATGTATCACAGGTAGTGTTGTATTAGAGGTCTATCCTGAAAAGCTAGTTGATCTTGGTATACTCAGGCAGCAAAGCCAGTTATATTACCTTTTCCCCCCTCTGAACATCTTATGGGGTCAAAATGGAATGTGATGTTTACAAAACATCTTTTTGAGAATTTACCAGCCATATGCCTGACATTGGAGATCAGAACTACATCATATGTATCTTGAAATCACTTAGGGCTGCTATTTAGCTAATATGCACCAGGACTACTGTACTGCTAGCTTCCATCATGACTAGTTGGCACCAGTACCATACTGGTTGTAAGATGTTTTGATCAATGTTCCTGGGAACACCCAAACAAGGTGTCCAGGGTGTGGATGTGTGTCAGGACCTTCCTGTGAGAACCACCTATTGGTTAATTTGAGGTTCTCTCTCTCTCTCTCTCCATTTCCTTGCTTCCTCCTCCAGACCAGCCCCCCCACCTTTATTTTTTTCTTGCAGGCTTCTCAAAGTCAACCTGCCAAGCCCAAGAAAGAAGCCAGTAATGAGTTTGTTAAAGATGTTTCCAAGAAGATAAACAGGAACACACGTGCTCGTGGGTGAGTACGAGGGTAGTCAGATGGCATTGTTTTATATGGTAAAGGAGAGGGTGTGACATCCTTTTGACTGCCTTTTGTCCCCATTGAGAACATTTTTAGTGAGCTACAGTGGTGAGTATTACATTAACTCCGGGTGCTTAGATGGACTAAATTGCTGAAGAATTATAAGCCTCATCTCACCACCACCCCCAATCTTTCTCTCTCTTTCTCTTTGCCCCTCTCCCTCTCTCCCTCACTCCCTCACTCCCTCACTCCCTCACTCCCTCACTCCCTCACTCCCTCTCTCCCTCCCCCTCCCCTCCCCCTCCCCCTCCCCCTCTTTCCCTCTGTCACCCACCCACATGGTGTGTGCATATTGAAAGAGCTGTTGTCATTGAGGAATTTGCCAAAAGTTCTTGTGCTCATCTTTCTCTATTTTAGTACTTCAGTCCTTGACTGAGCTACTCTGTGGTTGAGAGTGTGGATGCAACTTAACTTTTCAGGGGATTCTCAGCAGCTGGCTGATAGCTTGCCAGTCTGCTTATCCCATTAGAAACCTTAGGGGGAGGCTTGTTCCTTTTTACTGTAGAGAAATTACTATCTCCTTAGGCCAGAAATGTGTGTTGTCCGCTGTTATAGGGAACTGATCACAGGTTCTGCAAGTAGATAGGAGTATTCTCATCTAGGATCGGGAAAAGGATTTACTCCTAGGAAATCTTCTATTAGAAGAAGAGTTAGAAAGTGGAGTGAGACCTTTTTATATCCTCTCCTCATTCCAGTGGGAATTACTTCTTTCTGGAAGAATAGAATAGATCAGCTAGATAGCTATAACCCAGCTAAGCATGGGTTCCAAATGGTAAGGGGAAAAGTTTGGGGAACTCCTAAAAATTAACATGCCAGGTCCACAGGACACTTTGCTAATTACCCAGCAGAAAGAAATCATACCAGAAGATTAGCATTTAGCCCACTCAGTTTCTTGCTGAAATGAAATTCCTGGGATTTGCATGTGTATTTTGACCTTAATTCCCTGTGCTATTTTCTTTTGAATTTCTTTCACCATTCTGACTTTAGCAGGGAAATCCTCACAAAATGCCATAAACATTCTTGTCCTCATTCAGAGTTCAGTGAAATGGACCCTAATAATAGTGCTAGAGCTAATAGCTAACATCTATTGAGAGTTCACTGTAATCACACATTATTCTAAGTGGGTTTTTTTTTGGTAACAGCTTTATTAAGATATAATTCACATACACAATTCACCCTCTTAAAATGTACAATTCAATGGTTTTTAGTATATTCACAGAGTTATGCAGCCATCACCACAGTGAATTTTAGGATGTTTTCATCAACCCCAAAAGGAACTCTACCTTTAGCTACCACCTCTCAGTCCTCCCCATCTGTAGGCAACCACTAGTCTACTTTCTGTCTCTATAGATTTATCCATACTGGACGTTTCCCAGAAATGGAATTGTACAATGTGTCGTCTTTTGTATCTGGCTTCTTTCACTCAGCATGATGTTTGAGGGTTCATCCATGTTGTAGCAGGTATTAGTACTTCATCCTCTTTTATTGCCAAATAATATTCCATTGTATGAATGTACCATATTTTGTCTATCCATTCATCAGTTGATGAACGTTTGAATTGTTTACACCTTTTGGTTATTGTGAATAGTGCTGCTGTGAACACCTGTGTACAAATTTTTGTTTGAACACCTGTTTTTAATTCTTTTGCATATGTAACTAGAAATTGCTGGGTCATATGGTAATTCTATGTTGAACTCATTGGGGAACTGCCAAACTGTATTCCATAGGGGTTGCACTATCTTACATTCCTACCAGCAGTGGATGAGGGTTTTGAATTTTCCACATCCTTGCCATTTTCTGGGTTTTTTGTTTGTTTGTTTTTTAAATGGCCTTTCTAGTGAGTGTGGGATGGTATCTCATTGTGGTTTAGATTTGCAGTTCTCTGATGACTAATGATTTGGGAATCTTTCATGTGCTTATTGGCCACTTGCATATCTTCTTTGGAGGAATGTCTATTCAGATCCTTTGCTGATTTAAAATATTTGGTTATTGATCATTTCATTATTGAGTTGTAAGAATTCTTTATATAGTTTAGATACAAGTCCCTGATCAGATATATGATTAGCAAGTACTTTTCCTCCATTCTGTAGGTCTTTTCATTTTCTTCTTGGTGTTCCTTGAGGCATAAATGTTTTTAATTGTAATGAAATCCAATTTATTCTTTTGTTGCTTATGCTTTTGGTATCATAATCTAAGAAACCATTGCCAAATCCAAGGTTATGAACATTTACTTTTAAGATTTTTTTCTTTTTAGAGTTTAAAATTTTTAGCTCTTAACTTAGATTGTTGATTCATTTTGAGTTAATTTTTATTGTTGGTGTATGTTAGGGGTTTAACTTCATTGTTTTGCATGTATTGATAGATATCCAATTGCCTCGGCACCATTTATTGAAAAGACTAATCTTTCTCCACTTAATTGTCTTGGCACCCTTGTTGAAAATCAGCTGACTGTACATGTGTTTATTTCTGAACTCTCAATTTTATTCCATTGACCTACGTGTCTTTCATTATGCCAGTACTATGGTATCTTGATTATTTTTTTTTTATTTATTTTTTATTTATTTTTATTTTTTTACATCTTTATTGGGGTATAATTGCTTTGGTATCTTGATTATTGTTGTTCTGTAGTGTGTTTTGAAATTGGGAAGTGTGATCCCTCCAACGTTGTTCCTCTTTTTCAAGATTGTTTTGGCTCTTCTGGGTTCCCTGCAATTCCATATAAGTTTTAGAATCAGCTTGTCAATTTCTACTAATAAGCCAACTGGGATTCTTATAGAAGTTGCCTTGAACCTGTAAATCAATTTGGGGAGTATTACCATCTTAATACTAAGTCCAGGAACATGGAATGTCTTTTCATTTATTTAGATCTTTAATTTCTTTTAACTTTTTTTTGTACTTTTCAGAGTATAAATTTCTCACCTCTTTTATTAAATTTATTTCTAAGCATTTTATTCTTCTTGATTCTATTGTAAATGGAATTGTTTTCATAATTTCATTTTCATGTTGTTCATTGCAAGGATATAGAAATACATGTGATTTCTGTATATTGATCTTGAATCATAGAACTTTGCTGAACTTGTATATTAGTTCTAATAGTATTTGTGTGTGGGTTCCTTAGGATTTTCTATGTATAAGACTATGTCATCTGCTAATATAAGTAGTTTTACTTCTTCCTTTCCAATCTAGATCCCTTTTATTTTATTTTCTTGCCTAATTGCTTCAGGCAACCACCAACCTATTTTCTGTTATGGATATACCCCTATGGATATGTCTCCTCTGGATGTTTCATATAAAAGGAATCATATAATATCTAGTCTTTTGAAGGTACTTACTCTTGTTCAGACTGATCATATTTACCTTTAATTCTCTCCCTTTTCTTATTCTGATTTCTAGTCATCCAGAGATTTGGTCACACCAGGTTAGTCACTCTGATTGGATATGCAGTCCTATTCAAAACAAAGCTTTACATCTGACACGTGTGAACAAATGTTTATTTTGGTCTTTTTTATTATCTCCACTAGGAAAGCATCTTGTGAATAGCCTAGAGTGAAAGGAATATGGTTAGATACCATGAACAATAAGTACCAGCCCAACTTTCTCTTATAAGCCTTTTATAAGCCTCTCTTATAATCCTCTCTCATAAGCCTTTAAACAATATTAATTTCAACCTGAATTTTATCAGATGCCTGGTGCTGATAGACAAAGACAGATAAATGCAGCTAGTGAGGGAGACATATATAAGCCAGTCACTCATACAATGTGGTAAGTATTATAATAAAAGCCTTTGTATATAAATAAAGTTAATAAATCATATATGAGAAAGCATAAATAACATGGATTTCAGGGGAAATTTTTTGGAAAAGTATGGGGACCTAGGTCATAGAAACTATACTGTGTGCTACTTAGTTGATTTACTATGGTACCTGTTGATTTTTACCCTCTAGTCTGTCTCTTGGGGTTGAAGCCCTTTCCACTTCCATACATTTAGTAAGTAGAGTGACAAAACGAGATGGTAGGTGAGGATTCTAGGAACTACATTCTTCTTACCCAGACATTGTTTCCTTTACAGGTATAATAAGCTGGAACTCTCACCAGTAGTAGTCTCAACCACCATGGTACCAAATATTATAGATAAACCATTCATTCTGGAGATATCTACCAGCTCCAAGACACCCACTACTGAGGAGGCATCTCTTTTCAAAAAGCCATTCATTTTAAAAGAGGAACCCACTACTGAGGATACAATCCTCATCAAGGGGTCATTAAAGAAGAGCACAAATCAGAGGGAGGTGTCCCTCTTAGAGAAGCCACTATCCTTGCAGGATGAGACTGACAGTGATGTTGTAGAGCCAGTGACTTTTGGGGAGAAGCATAAAACTGAGAAGGCAGCCATCAACAAGAGTACATTATCTTTAAAGAATATGTGCACACATCAGGGGAAGCAGTCCTGCACGAGGGAGGAGTTGGCATTGCAGGACATCAGTGTTGAAGAGGATTCTTTCTTTATGGAGCCCATAAACTTTAGGAAGAAGCCTAAAACTGAGGAGGCAACCCCCACCAAGAAGCTGTTATCTTTAAAGAAAAAGTGTACCACTCAGGGGAAGATGTCCTGTATGAAGAAGCCACTAGTATTGCAGAAGATCACCTCTGAAGAGAAGTCACTCGCTAAGGAGCTGTTGTCTTTTAAGAGAAAGCCTACCACTGAGAAGGAGTGCCTTTTCCAGGAGCCATCTGCATTGCCAAAGAAGCACACCACTGAACAAGAGGTGTCCATCTTGAAGAAATCATTGGCCTTTCAGGAGAAGATCGACACTGAAGAGGATTCTGTCTTTAAGGAACCATTGGCTTTTAAGAAACAACCTACCACAGTGGAGACAACCTTCACCACAAGGCCATTATCTTTAAAGAAGAAGTGCACTACTCAGGGGAAGATAGCCCACTTGAAGAAGCCATTAGTATTGCAGAAGACCATCTCTGGAGAGAAGGCACTTATTAAGGAGTCATTGTCCTTTAAAAAGAAGCCTACCACTAAGGAGGAGTCCCTCTTCCAGGAGCTATCTGTGTTGCAAGAGAAGCACACCACTGATGGGGAGGTTACCCTTTTGAAGAAGCCAGAGGCATTGCAGGAGAAAAAGGATGGCGAAGATGAATTTCTTATGGAGCCAATTTCCTCAAGGAAGAAGCATACTACTAAGGAGGCAACCCTTTCCAAGAAGCCATTACCTTTAAAGAAGAAGCATACTACTCGGGGGAAGAGGTACCGCTTGAAGAAGCCACTAGTATTACAGAAGACCACCTCTGAAGAGAAGTCACTCATTAAGGAGCCGTTATCCCTTAAGAAGAAGCCTACCACTAAGGAGTCCCTTTTCCAAGAGCCATCAGCATTGCAGGAGAGGCACACCACTCGGGAGGAGTTGTCCATCTTGGAGAAGCCGTTGGTCTTGCAGAAGACTCCAACTGCGGAGGAGTCCCTTTTAAGGGAGCCTTTGGCTTTTAACAAGAAGCGTACCATTGAGGAGGCAACCTCCTCTAATAAGCTGTTGTCTTTAAAGAAGAAGTGTACCAGTCAGGGTAAGATGTCCTGTTTGACCAAGCCACTAGTATTGCAGACCATTTCTGAAGAGAAGTCACTCATTAAGGAGCCATTGTCCTTTAAAAAAAAGCCTACCACTGAGGAGGAGTCCCTCTTGAAGAAACCATCTGCACTGCAAGAGAAGCACACCATTCAGGGGGATGTGGTCCTCTTAAAGAAGCTATGGGCATTGCAGGAGAATATAGACAGTAAAGATGAATTTCTTATGGAGCCAGTGTCATTTAGGAAGAAACATACCACAGATGTGGCAATCTCTACCAAGGAGTCATTATCTTTAAAGAAGAAAAAGTGTACCACTCAAATGATGCCTGTCTTCCAAGAACAGTTGGACTTGCAGAATATGATTGGTGAAGGTGAGGACTCCTCCTTTATGGAGCCAATGTCATTTAGGAAGAAGTCTTCAACTGATGAGACAATTCTAACCAAGACACCGGTATCTTTAAAAAAGAGGCAAATCACTCAGGGGAAGACGTTCCTCTTAAAGAAGCCACTGGTCATAGAGAAGACTACCTCTGAAGAGGAGTCACTCTTTAAGGAGCTGTTGCCCTTTAAAAAAAAGTCTACAACTGAAGAGTTCCTCTTCCAGGATCCATCTGTACTGAAAGAGAGGCACACCACTCTGCAAGAGGTGTCCCTCTCAAAGAAACCATTGGCCTTGCAGGAGAATATCACCACTGAAGAAGAATCATATATTAAGGAGCCATTGACCTTGGAGGAGAGGTCTACCACTGAGGAGGAATTCCCATTTCAGGAGCCATTTTCACTGCATGTTAAACCTACCAACAAAGATGAGTCCCTCTTCAGGAAGTCTTTTGCCTTGCAGAAGAAGACTGATAACAAAGAGGACTCCTTGAAGGCACTGTTGGCTTTGCAGGACAAAAGCACCACTGAAGAGGAATTCCTTTTCAAGAAACCGTTGGTTCTGAAGGAAGAGCTCTCCACTGAGGTGGCAGTGAGCATAGAGGGGCAATTATCTTTAAAGAAGAAGCCCACTGCTCAGGGGGAGGTGTTCCTCTTGAAAAAGCAGTTGGCCTTGCAAGAAAACATCACCATTGAAGAGGAGTCCCTAATTAAGCAGCCACAGGCCTTGCAGGAGAAGCCCAGCATTGAAAAGGAGACCATCCTGAGGGAGTCCTTGACCTTGCAGGAGAATCTCACAATTGAGGAGGAGACTATCCTGAAGGAGCCCCTGGCCTTGCAGGAGAATCCCAGCATTGAGAAGGAAATCATCTTGAGGGAGTCCTTGGCCTTGCAGGAGAAGCCCACGAGTGAGAAAGAGACCCTCTTCGAGGAGCCCTTGGCCTTGCAGGAGAATCCCACAATTGAGGAGGAGCCTATCCTGAAGGAGCACTTGGCCTTGCAGGAGAAGCCCAGCAGTGAGAAAGACTTGTCTTCCAAGGAGCCATTGGCCTTGCAAAAGAATCTCACTCACAAAGAAGACACCTTTATCAAAGATTTCATCATCCTCCAAGTTGAAACCAGCCCACATGTGTCTACCACTGCCCCTGACTCTAGAACAGGCTTGTCCAGCACTGTCACCATGTCCAGTGTGGGCAAGTTCAGTACCACAAGCCAGTCCAGTACTTGTGAATCCAGTTCCAATGAACCTTTCTCATCTCAGGACAAGAGATCAGAGAAGGAGGTATTCTGTTTCTTTCTTCTTAAATTAGATGAAGTGTTCTTTGTTGTCCTGGAGGTGGCTGCTAGCAAAGAGATTTTTTTTGCCTTCCTAAGCAATTGGTATTAAATCAAGTTGGCCTTGTGGAATCTCTTGACTTTGTGATTGGCGTAGTGATGTACCTGAACAATTAAAAAGTATTTATTCCAGGAATACCCCCCAAGGGTCTGGAATACTGTGTGTGTGTGTGTGTGTGTGTGTGTGTGTGTGTGTGTGTGTGTGTATTATATACATATATATATAATATATATATATATGTATGTATATATATGCTTTTCAGTAGTGGCTAGACAATTTCTTTCAGGAAATTGCCTTTCTTAGTAATTGCAGTCTGCATTACATTGGACCTTAGCTAAAGATGGATTAAGTTCACAGAGGCATCTTCCAAGGAAGATGGTTTTTAAGTTGTAAATTGGAAGGACTAAGGGATGAAATTTGGCAAGCAGAAGAAGAAAGACCCCTCTTGTAGGCAGAACAACCTGGTTAAATGTGTAGAAGGGAGGAAAAGGCTAACAAGAAGATGAACTGGGCCAGATCAAAGCACTGAGACATAACAAGGGACCTAAGAAGACAGGTGACATAATTTGAAAGAGTAAGACAAGAATGTCTTTCTTGGAGAATCTTGAGTTTACCTGTAAAAATAGTGTCTGTTTCTTAGGGCAGAGCAGGTATGTACAGGAGGACTAAGCATTTCTTGGTTACTCAACAGTATGAGGATTACAGGCCCAAGGGGTGCTCTGTTATGGCCCAGGACATATAAGGCTTGAGGAACCTTAGGAGGAGATGACAGTGGGAAGAAAGGAGTCATTTTTTATGTATGTGTGCTAAGCTTTCCTTGGAATCTTTCTCTTAATATGTCTTTCTGGTGATTTCCAAGCAGATGACCCCACTGGAGGATATTGACAAGGACCACAGTGATCCATTTTTCAACTCAATATATGCTAAGGATATCTTCAGTTACATGAAGGAGAGAGAGGTGTGTAGGTGGTGAGGGTGAGGGGCAATGATTTCCAGTTCTCATTTTCTCATCACACATCCTTCAAATGCAAGTTTAAAGGGGAGGTAATAATGATGATGAAAACAATATTAGCAGCAACTGACATCTACTGGTAGCATACTATGAGTTAAACATTGTGCTAAGGGATTTATAAACATTATCTTGTTTAATTTTCCCAATAACTTCATGATGGTAGGTATTATTATCTCCTTTTTATAGTTGGAGGAAACTGCTCAGTCAACACAAATAGTATGTGGTAGATCTGGGATATGAACTAAAGTCTAATTACCTTGGAGACCATAAGCCTACACCTCTAATTGTTGAGGAGCTAATCTCAGACACAAAAATTGTCAAGCGGGCTCTTTCTGAGTGACTGCTCTTAGGGATCTTTTCCTTTCTCTGTGCAAGTTTCTGGCATCATATGTAAAACCAGACCTTTTATTCCAGCTCTCCAACCTGGTGAAATTTTCTTTCTCCTTTGAAATCTGCCAGTCTCTTTTACCACTAATATTCATCAATTCCAGATTTTCTTCTGTCTCTCAGTGGAACAGATGGGACCAAGGTTATCTACTAACTAGAATTTTAGCAAGCCATGCATAAGAGGAAAGATGAATATCTCATCTTCTCTCTAGAGACACAGCAATAGATTAACTGACTCCAGTGCCTGTACTTTTTCTAGTATACCTTGGAGGAAGCAAGAGATTACTATACTAAAAGTGCAGGCCTTAGCTCAGCAGTATTGGTTTCACTGGGGATCTTATGGGAGATTGGGATTGACATATATATTGACATATATACACTAACTAAAATCAATAACATAAGAACGTGCTATATAAAAAAATAAATAAAATTAAATTAAAAAAAAGATATGCAGAAACCTAGCCTCACCCCAAACCTTCTAAATTAGAATGTGAATTTTAAAGATCCTCAAGTATCTTTCACATATGCATGTTAAAGTTTGAGAAGGACTCCTTTACACAGCCTGGTATTGTGCTTTAGACTGAATTGCAAAGAAGGGGCAGAATCTCTTTGGTATTCATCTATAGTCATAGGTGTATTCCTGCCCATATTCCATATTCTCCTGGACTCCTCGCTATCCACCCTGACACTTAAATATCATGTGTGTCCATTTCCTAAGGATAACTGAAACTTGTCTGGAAAAGGATACTTTTATCTGCCCCTATCTGATACCAGCTGAAAATAATGATTTAGAACCCTGAGGAAATTACTTAGGTTACAATTTTTTTCTGAGATATTAGTTGCAAATATTTTTTCCCAAGTTACAATTTTTGAACTACAGGAAGAGTTTATTTGTTAACACTTCTTTCTTCTTGCTGCCAGGAAAAGTTCATACTTAAAAAATACATGACCAGGCAGAATGATATCAACAGTGACATGAGGGCCATTCTCGTGGACTGGTTGGTGGAGGTGCAGGTAAGCCTGACAACTGCTGCCTTAAGGGGCTGATATTCTCTTTATCAATTATTCATTCAGCATTGCCAGGTCCCAAACGTAGTAAAAATTTACTGGGTCTACAGAGCTGAATAAGCCATGATTCCTGCCCTCAGGGAGCTTATGACCTAGGGGACAAGATAAGACAAGCAGGCAGATAAGAACAATACAAAGTAGAATATACTAAGTACTATAAGAATGTTATTAATGAGACACTCGGAGAACCCAGTGGAAGGAGAGAGATTTCTAGAAAAGGCAATGATGGTATGTCAGTTTAATCATTCTCAAAATCCTGTAAAAGTATATCTTGTGATTTGGATAGGGGTTAGTGACAAAGGCTCTCAAGCTTTGGATGGGATGGGTAATAGGAAGGACATTGTAGCCCCAAACAGGGCAGATGGCTGTTTGTTGAGGGTTGGATGTTGAGGGAATATTGTTATGAATACTTAATTATCACTTTATACTAACAAAGGTAGTCCAGAATAGTACCTGGACGTAGTAGGTGTCAATAAATATTTGTTGAATGAATGGAATTGAAAGGATTGCTGTGGAGTTTGCAAGGAAATATAAAGCATAGTATATGCCCAGCAGAGGCTTACTATATAATTGGGAAGAAAATGTAATATAGTTTAATATCCTTTAAGTACCAGAGTAATGGTTCAGGCTCACTTTGGAGTGACAGACCAGGGAAATGTGGTAGACATGGTATATTTGAACATCAGCAAAGCATGAAAATGTCATCTTATGGAAATGATGCAAAATAGTAAATTAGATAAGAGTAGAATTTGAGTAAATCTTAAATAAGTAAAATTGATCACAAAGATTGCTGATCATTACCAAGCAAGAAAGAGATTTCTAGTAGACTGCCAGTGGACTTTGTTCTGATCAATATTTTTATAAGTGATGTAGATGAGAACAGAGAAGATCATCTCATCAAATTCACAGATGGCATGAAACTGGGAGTAGGGGTAGGAAATAAATGGATAACAGATAAAATATCTCTAGCAGCTGGAATGATGAACTGAATCTTTTAATAAAAAAGTTTTGTTATTTTTATTGCACAAAATTCATAATTATTATAGCAAAGTAAGAAATTATAATTACTTATGATCCCACAACGTACAAACAGTGTTAACATTTGTGTGTGTTTATTATCCCCCGCTTTTTTTTTTAACATCTTTATTGGAGTATAATTGCTTTACATTGTTGTGTTAGTTGCTGCTGTATAACAGAGTGAATCAGCTATATGTATACATATATCCCCATATCCCCTCCCTCTTGCATCTCCCTCCCACCCTCCCTATCCCACCCCTCTAGGTGGTCACAAAGCATTGAGCTAATCTCCCTGTGCGATGCAGCTGCTTCCCACTAGTTATCTGTTTTACATTTGGTAGTGTATATATGTCAGTGCCACTCTCTCACTTCGTCTCAGCTTACCCTTCCCCCTCCCCGTGTCCTTAAGTCCATTCTCTACGTCTGCATCTTTTTTTTTTTTTTCGGTACATAGGCCTCTCACCATTGTGGCCCTTCCCGTTGCGGAGCACAGGCTCCGGACACGCAGGCTCAGCGGCCATGGCTCACGGGCCCAGCCGCTCCACGGCACGTGGGATCTTCCCTGACCGGGGCACGAACCCGCGTCCCCTGCATCAGCAGGCGGACTCTCAACCACTGCACCACCAGGGAAGCCCTATGTCTGCATCTTTATTCCTGTCCTGGCCCTAGGATGTTCAGAACCAATTTTTTTTTTAAGATTCCATATATATGTGTTAGCATACGGTATTTGTTTTTCTCTTTTTGACCTTTGTAACATTTTGGGATTGACTTTTATCACTCACCATAATTCCCTTGAGGTCTGTCCAAGTTGTGTGTATCAATAGTTCATTCCTTTTTATTGCTGAGTAGTATTCCATGGTATGGATGTACCAAGGTTAGTTTAACCCTTCACCCATTGAAGGCCATTTGGGTTGTTTCCAGTTTCTGAGACTGTGAAAAGAACATCTATAAACATTAATTTACAGGGTTTTATGTGAATATAAGTTTTCATTCCTAACATCAATACCCAGGAATGGGATTGCTGTGTCATATGATAAATGTATGTTTAACTTAATGAGAAAGTGCTACAGAGTGACTGTATCATCTTGCACTCTCACCTGCAGTGTATGAGAGTTCTAGCTGCCCTGAATTCCTGGTCAGCACTGGGTATTTTTTTTTAAACTTTAGCCATATAGATGTGTAGAGGAATCTCACCGTAGTTCTAATTTGCATTTGCTAATGATGTTGAACATCATACTTGTCATCTGTATATCCTTTTTGATGAAGTGTCTGTGTCTTTTGCCCAGTTTTAAATTGGGTAGTTTATTTTCTTTGTGTCAAGTTATGAGAGTTCTTTACATGTTCTGGATGCAAATCCTTTGTTGGATGTGTGATTTACAAACATATCCTACCAGTCTGTAGTCTTTTGATTCTTTTATCTGTGTCTTTCACAGAGCAAAAATTTCTGATTTTGATAGTCCAGTTTTTCAATGTTTTCTGTATGGATTGCAATTTTTGTGTCATATCTAAGAACTCTGCTTAAACCTAGGTCATGAATATTTTCTCCCATATTTTATCTAAAAATTTTATAGCTTTAACATTAAATCTGTAATTCATTTTGAGTTAATTTTTATATAAGGTATGCAGGTTTTGAAATCAAGTTTCATTGTTTTGCATATGGATGTCTAATTGTTCTAATACCATTTGTGGAAAAATATACTTTCTCCAGTAAATTGCTTTTGCACCTTTGCCAAAAATCTGTTTGCCTTATTTGTGTGGGTCTATTTCTATACTTTTTTTAAATATTCTGTTTCATTGATCTGTGTCTATCCCTTTGCCAGTATTGCAGCCTTTATTTCTATAGTTTTATAGTAAGTCTTAAAACGAGGTAACATGATTCTTCCAACCCTATTCTGTCTTTTTTTTCAAAATTGTTTTAGCTATTCTAGTGTCTTAGCCTTTCTAGACAAATTTTAGAATCAGTTTGTCTATATCTACTAAAAAATCCCGCTGAGGGTTTGATTGGAATTGAATTACATCTTGTGCAGAAAAGAGTTAACATAACAGGCATGATGCTGCTAGCCTTAGAAAGGCCTGTTTGCAAGGTTGCCCTTTGGCTGGCATCTGGGAACTTGATTGGTAAGCAGTTCCCTACACTGCTGTAAAATTCTCCCCTAATGATAACTGTGCCTAAACTCTTTGTGCAAACACTATGGTTTATTCTGAACACCTGCTTTCCTTCTGCGAGTCTGGAACTTTGGTCCATGTTAGGTAGAGTGTTTATGTGACCAGCTCCCAGTAAAATGTTAGGCACTGAGTCATTAATGAGCTTCCCTGTTACACAACACTTGACACGTATTGTTCCGTCTTATTGCTGGAGGAATTAACTGCATCCTGAGAGACTCTGCGGGAATAGGACTCTTGGAAGCTTGCTTCTGGTTTTCACCAATTTTTGCCCATGCTTCTTTTCTCTTTGCTTTGTATCTTTTGCTATAATAAATCATAGCCATGAGTGTGACTATGTGCTGAGTCCTGTGAGTCATCCTAGGAATCATTGTACCTGGAGGTGGTCTTGGGGACCCCCAATACACATTTATAGGTGAATTTGCATAGAATCAACATTTTTTTCTATGTTGAATCTTCCAACCCATGAACCATGAATGTAGTATGTCTCTCATGTATTTAGATTTTCTTTGATTTTTTTTAAAAAAACCATACAGATCCTGTACATGTTTTGTTAGATTTATACCCAAATATTTTCTTTTTTGTAGCTATTGTAAATGGTATTTAAAAAATTTTTTGGTTTCCATTTGTACAGTGCCAATATGAAATATTGATATTTGTGTGTTGACCTTGTTTTCTATGATCTTGCTAAAACTCACTTATTAAATCTTAGGAGTTCTTTTTTTGGTAGATTTCTTGAAGTTATCTACATAGACAATTATGTCATTTGCAAATGGAGACAGTTTGATCCCTTTCCAGTCTGTATACATTTAACTTCATTTTTGTGTTTTATTGCACTGTGCAGGACTTAATTATGATGTTGATAGAATCAGTAAGAGTGGACAACCTTGTCTTGTCCCTGATCTTCGAAATAAAGTAGTTAATCTTTCACCATTAGTATGATCTTAACTGTAGAGTTTTTGCTGCTACCTTTGATCAGGTTGAGAAATTTACTTTCCATTCTTAGTTTGCTGATACATATTTATCATGACAATGTTAAATTTGTCAAATGCTTTTTTCCTGCATCTATTGATTTTGTTTTTGGCTTTAGCCTATTGATGTGGTGGATTATATTGATTTTTAAATATTGAAGCAGGCTCATATTCCTGGGATAAACTCCACTTGGTTCTGGAGTATTATTCTTATTTATTGCAACTCTTATATGCTAATATTTTGTTGAGGATTTTTGCATCTATGTTTATGATATATGTTGGTCTGTAGTGTTCTTTTTAAAAATATTTGTGTACTGTATTTTTCTGGTTCTTTAGTTCTTTCTGGAAGAACTAAAGAGCAAACAATGAAGAACAACAAAATAAATGAAATTAAAAATCTCTAGAAGGAATCAATAGCAGAATAACTGAGGCAGAAGAACGGATAAGTGACCTGGAAGATAAAATAGAGGAAATAACTACAGCAGAGCAGAATAAAGAAAACAGAATGAAAAGAATTGAGGACAATCTCAGAGATCTCTGGGACAATATTAAACATACCAACATTTGAATTATAGGGGTCCCAGAAGAAGAAGAGAAAAAAGAAAGGGACTGAGAAAATATTTGAAGAGATTATAGTTGAAAACTTCCCTAACATGGGAAAAGAAATAGTCAGTCACATCTAGGAAGTGCAGAGAGTCCCATACAGGATATATCCAAGCAGAGACATGCCAAGACACATATTAATAAAATTATCAAAAATTAAATACAAAATAAAAATATTAAAAGCAGCAAGGGAAAAGCAAAAAATAATATACAAGGGAATCCCCATAAGGTTAACAGCTGATCTTTCAGCAGAAACTCTGCAAGCCAGAAGGGACTGGCAGGACATATTTAAAGTGATGAAAGGGAAAAACCTACAAAAAAGATTACCCAGCAAGGATTTCATTCAGATTCGACAGAGAAATTAAAACCTTTACAGACAAGAAAAAGCTAAGAGAATTCAGCACCACCAAACCAGCTTTACAACAAACATTAAAGGAACTTCTCTAGGCAGGAAACACAAGAGAAGGAAAAGACCTACAATAACAAACCTGAAACAATTAAGAAAATGGTAATAGGAACATACATATTGATAACTACCTTAAAGGTAAATGGATTAAATGCTCCAACCAAAAGACATAGACTGGCTGAATGCATACAAAAACAAAACCCATATATATATGCTGTCTACAAGAGACCCACTTCAGACCTAGGGATAGATACAGACTGTAAGAGAGGGGATGGAAAAAGATATTCCATGCAAATGGAAATCAAAAGAAAGCTGGAGTAGCAATTCTCATATCAGACAAAATAGACTTTAAAACAAAGACTATTACAAGAGACAAAGAAGGACACTACATAATGATCAAAGGATCAATCCAAGAAGAAGATATAACAATTGTAAATATTTATGCACCCAGCATAGGAACACCTCAGTACGTAAGGCAAATGCTAACAGCCATAAAAGGGGAAATCGACAGTAACACAATGATAGTAGGGGACTTTAACGCCCCAGTTTCACCAATGGACAGATCATCCAAAATGAAAATAAATAAGGAAACACAAGCTTTAAATGATACATTAAAGAAGATGGACTTAATTGATATTTATAGGACATTCCATCCAAAAACAACAGAATACTCTTTCTTCTCAGGTGTTCGTGGAACATTCTCCAGGATAGATCCAAACTATACAATGGTGGAAAGACAGCCTCTTCAACAAATGGTGCTGGGGAAACTGGACAGCTACATGTAAAAGAATGAAATTAGAACACTCCCTAACACCGTATACAAAAATAAACTCAAAAGGTATTAAAGACCTAAATGTAAGGCCAGACACTATAAAAATCTTAATGGAAAACATAGGCAGAACACTCTATGACATAAATCACAGCAAGATCCTTTTTGACCCACCCCCTAGAGAAATGGAAATAAAAACAAACAAATGGGACCTAATGAAACTTAAAAGCTTTTGAACAGGAAAAGAAATCATAAAGAAGATGAAAAGATGACCCTCAGAATGGGAGAAAATATTTGCAAATGAAGCAACTGACAAAGGATTAATCTCCAAAATATACAAGCAGCTCATGCAGCTCAATATCAAAACAACGAACAACCCAATCCAAAAATGGGAAGAAGACCTAAATAGACATTTCTCCAAAGGAGATTTATAGATTGCGAACAAACACATGAAAGGATGCTCAACATCACTAATCATTAGACAAATACAAATCAAAACTACAATGAGGTATCTCCTCACACCAGTGAGAATGGCCATCATCAAAAAATCTAGAAACAATAAATGCTGGAGAGGGTGTGGAGAAAAGGGAACACTCTTGTACTGTTGGTGGGTATGTAAATTGATACAGCCACTATGGAGAACAGTATGCAGGTTCCTTAGAAACCTAAAAATAGAACTCCATATGACCCAGCAATCCCACTACTGGGCATATACCCCGAGAAAACCATAATTCAAAAAGAGTCATATACCACTATGTTCACTGCAGCTCTGTTTACAGTAGCCAGGATATGGAAGCAACCTAAGTGTCCATTGACAGATGAATGGATAAAGAAGTTGTGGCACTTATATACAGTGGAATATTTCTCGGCCATAAAAAATGAAATTGAGTTGTTTGTAGTGAGTTTGATGGACCTAGAGTCTGTCTTACAGAGTGAAGTAAGTCATAAAGAGAAAAACAAATACTATATGCTAAAACATATATATGGAATGTAAGCAAAAAAAATAAGGTTCTGAAGAACCTAAGGGCAGGACAGGAATGAAGACCCAGACGTAGAGAATGGACTTGAGGACACGGGGAGTGGGAAGGGTAAGCTGGGATGCAGTGAGAGAATAGCATTGACCTATATACACTACCAAATGTAAAATAGATAGCTAGTGGGAAGCAGCTGCATTCCAGAGGGAGATCAACTTGGTGCTTTGTCACCACCTAGATGGGTGGGATAGGGAGAGTTGGAGGGAGATGTAAGAGGGAGGGAATATGGGGATATATCTATACATATAGCTGATTCACTTTGTTATACAGCAGAAAGTAACACAACATTGTAAAGCAATTATACTCCAATAAAGATGTTAAAAATATAATTTGGGAAGTATTCCCTTCTCTTCTCTTTTCTAGAAGAGATGTGCAGAATTTATATTATTCATTCTTTAAATGTTTGGTAGAATTCACATGTGAAACTATCTGGGCCTGAAGTTTTTTCTTTTCTCTGAAGAATTTTATCTAAGAATATAATTTCTTTAATAGTTATGAGATTATTCAAGTTATCTATTCATGTCAGATGAAATTTGGAACTTTGTGGTTTTCAAAGAATTCGTCCTTTCATTTAAGTTGTTGTATTTATGTTCATAGCATTTCCTGATGATGCTTTCATTCTTGATATTTGGTAATGTGTGTGTTCTCTCTTTTTGTTTATCAGTCTTGCTAGGAGTTTATCATTTTTATTGATATTTGCAAAGAACCAGGTTTTGCTTTTATTTGTTTTCTGTTTTTCTGTTTTCAGTTTTATTGGTATCTGTGCTAATTTTTATTGTTTCCTTTTTCTTGCTTTGGGTTTAAGTTGCTCTTCTTTTCGTAGTTTGAGATGGAAGATTAGATTATTGACTTCAGACTTTTCTTATTTCCTTTTTATTTAATTTACTTTTTTATTTTTTAATTTTTAAATTTTTCACACACACACACACACAGTGTTTTATTTTTACAAGAGATAAATAAACTGACACCAAGCATTGTAAATGGATGACCACAACAAAAGCAACAATGATTGCAATTACCAAACATGAAACACACTCATACTATGTCATAATATTGACATTCAGTCCAGTAATCCTCCGCTGTAACAGCTCCTTTACTTTGCAGTGAAAATTGATTTGTATATTTTTTGCCTCTGAGTCCTTGTGGGATTTTTATTTTATTCAAACAGAAAGTCACAAAAATTATAATCATCCTCATCAGTTCACTCAGTCCCATAAAATTAATTTTTTATCTTCTTTTGTTAGCACTTTTATGAATTCATCAGTTTTCCATTAGAGTTCTGAAAATGCTGATTCATTCAGTTCAGCAGTATAGTCAGTTACCAGAAACCTGTACTTGTCAGAGTCTTTTCCATGAATTACTTGAAGATGAAACCCTTTTATAGGAACATTTTTGCAAAAGCATCAGAGTACACCCAGAACTGTCTGTACATGACAAAAGACTTAAAAATGACCATGGTTAAAGATTTGATAAAAGTTCATAATAATGCAATTGACAAGGTAATTTAGTTATTTCTGAGATATACATTTTAAAGTAATAACTAGAATTATGACTTATAACATTATAACAGAACATATAAGATTTTTAGAAATTTCAGGTAATGTCTGAAACATTTATATTAACATATTTCCATACAAATAACCCAAAGAAATTTTAGTATTAGTTGTTTTTTTAGTTTGTTTGATTTTTTTATACTGCAGGTTCTTATTAGACATCAATTTTATACACATCATTGTATACATGTCAATCCCAATCGCCCAATTCAGCACTCCACCATCCCCACCCCACTGCGGTTTTCCCCCCTTGGTGTCCATACGTTTGTTCTCTACATCTGTGTCTCAACTTCTGCCCTGCAAACTGCTTCATCTGTACCATTTTTCTAGGTTCCACATACATGTGTTAATATAAGATATTTGTTTTTCTCTTTCTGACTTACTTCACTCTGTATGACAGTCTCTAGATCCATCCACGTCTCAACAAATAACTCAACTTCGTTCCTTTTTATGGCTGAGTAATATTCCATTGTATATATGTACCACTTCTTCTTTATCCATTCGTCTGTCGATGGACATTTAGGTTGCTTCCATGACCTGGCTATTGTAAATAGTGCTGCAGTGAACATTGGGGTGCATGTGTCTTTTTGAATTATGGTTTTCTCTGGGTATATACCCAGTAGCAGGATTGCTGGATCATATGGTAATTCTATTTTTAGTTTTTTAAGGAACCTGCATACTGTTCTCCATAGTGGCTGTATCAATTTACATTCCCACCAACAGTGCAAGAGGGTTCTCTTTTCTCCACACCCTCTCCAGCATTTATTCTTTGTAGATTTCCTGATGATGCCCATTCTAACTGGTGTGAGGTGATACCTCACTGTAGTTTTGATTTGCATTTCTCTAATAATTAGTGATGTTGAGCAGCTTTTCATGTGCTTCTTGACCATCTGTATGTCTTCTTTGGAGAAATGTCTATTTAGGTCTTCTGCCCACTTTTGGATTGGGTTGATTGTTTCTTTAATGTTGAGGTGCATGAGCTGTTTATATATTTTGGAGATTAATCCTTTGTCCGTTGATTCATTTGTAAATATTTTCTCCCATTCTGAGGTTTGTCTTTTTGTCTTCTTTATGGTTTCCTTTGTTGTGCAAAAGCTTTTAAGTTTCATTAGGTCCCATTTGTTTATTTTTGTTTTTATTTCCATTTCTCTAGTAGGTGGATCAAAAAAGACCTTGCTGTGATTTATGTCATAGAGAGTTCTTCCTGTGTTTTCCTCTAAGAGTTTTATAGTGTCTGGTGTTACATTTAGGTCTCGAATCCATTTTGAGTTTATTTTTGTGCATGGTGTTAGGGAGTGTTCTAATTTCATTCTTTTACATGTAGCTGTCCAGTTTCCCCAGCAACACTTATTGAAGAAACTGTCTTTTCTGTGTTGTATATCTTTGCCTCCTTTGTCATAGATTAATTGACCATAGGTGCATTGGTTAATCTCTGGGCATTCTATCTTATTCTGTTGATCTATATTTCTGTTTTTGTGCCAGTACCATACTGTCTTGGTTACTGTAGCTTTGTAGTATAGTCTGAAGTAAGGGAGTCTGATTCCTCCAGCTCCGTTTTTTTCCCTCAAGGCTGCTTTGGTTATTCATAGCCTTTTGTGTCTCCATACAAATTTTAAGATGATTTGTTCTAGTTCCGTAAAAAATGCCATTGGTAATTTGATAGGGATTGCATTGAATCTGTAGTTTGCTTTGGGTAGTATAGTCATTTTCACAATATTGATTCTTCCAATCCAAGAACATGATATATCTCTCCATCTGTTGATATCATCTTTAATTTCTTTCATCAGTGTCTTACAGTTTTCTGCATACAGGTCTTTGGTATCCTTAGGTAGATTTATTCCTAGGTATTTTATTCTTTTTGTTGCAATGGTAAATGGGAGTGTTTCCATAATTTCTGTTTCAGATTTTTCATCATTAGTGTATAGGAATGCAAGAGATTTCTGTGCATTAATTTTGTATCCTGCAACTTTACCAAATTCATTGATTAGTTCTAGTAGTTTTCTGGTGGCATTTTTAGAATTCTCTATGTATAATATCGTGTCATCTGCAAACAGTGACAGTTTTACTTTTTCTATTCCAGTTTCTATTCCTTTTATTTCTTTTTCTTCTCTGGTTGCCGTGGCTAGGACTTCCAAAACTATGTTGAATAATAGTGGTGAGAATGGACATCCATGTCTCATTCCTGATCTTAGGGGAAATGGTTTCAGTTTTTCAGCACTGAGAATGATGTTTGCTGTGGGTTTGTCATATGTGGCCTTTATTATGTTGAGGTAGGTTCCCTCTATGCCCACTTTCTGGAGAGTTTTTCTCATAAATGGGTGTTGAATTTTGTCAAAAGCTTTTTCTGCATCTATTGAGGTGATCATATGGATTTTAGTCTTCAATTGTTAATATGGTGTATCACATTGATTGATTTGCATATATTGAAGAATCCTTGCATCCCTGGGATAAATCTCACTTGATCGTGGTGTATGATCCTTTTAATGTGTTGTCGGATTCTGTTTGCTAGTATTTTGTTGAGCATTTTTGCATCTATATTCATCAGTGGTATTGGTCTGTAATTTTCTTTTTTTTCTTTTTTTAACATCTTTATTGGAGTATAATTGCTTTACAATGGTGTGTTAGTTTCTGCTTTATAACAAAGTGAATCAGTTATACATATACATATGTTTCCATATCTCTTCCCTGTTGCATCTCCCTCCATCCCACCCTCTCTATGCCACCCCTCTAGATGGTCACAAAGCACCGAGCTGATCTCCCTGTGCTATGTGGCTGCTTCCCACTAGCTATCTATTTTACATTTGCTAGTGTATATATGTCCATGCCACTCTCTCACTTTGTCAGAGCTTACCCTTACCCCTCTCCATATCCTGAAGTCTATTCTTTAATAGTTCTGTGTCTTTATTCCCATCTTGCCCCTGGTTCTTCATGACCGTTTTTTCTTTTTCCCTTAGATTCCATATATATGTGTTAGCATACAGTATTTGTTTTTCTCCTTCTGACTTACTTCACTCTGTATGACAGACTCTAGGTCCATCCACCTCACTACAAATAACTCAGTTTCAATTGTTTTTATGCCTGAGTAATATTCCATTGTATATATGTGCCACATCTTTATCCATTCATCTGTTGATGGACACTTAGGTTGCTTCAGTGTCCTAGGTATTGTAAATAGAGCTGCAATGAACATTTTGGTCCATGACACTTTTTGAATTATTGTTTTCTCAGGGTATATGCCCATTAGGGGGATAGCTGCGTCATATGGTTGTTCTATTTTTAGTTTTTTAAGGAACCTCCATACTGTTCTCCATAGTGGCTGTATCAGTTTACATTCCCACAACAGTGCAAGAGGGTTCCCTTTTCTCCACACCCTCTCCAGCATTTACTGTTTCTAGATTTTTTGATGACGGCCATTCTGACCGATACAAGATGCTATCTAATTGTAGTTTTGATTTGCATGTCTCTAATGATTAATGATGTTGAGCATTCTTTCATGTGTTTGTTGGCAATCTGTAAATCTTCTTTGGATAAATCTCTGTTTACGTCTTCAACCCATTTTTGGATTGGATTGTTTGTTTTTTGATATTGAGCTGCATGAGCTGCTTGTAAATTTTGGAGATTAATCCTTTGTCAGTTGCTTCATTGGCAAATATTTTCTCCCATTCTGAGGGTTGTCTTTTGGTCTTGTTTATGGTTCCCTTTGCTGTGCAAAAGCCTTTAAGTTTCATTAGGTCCCATTTGTTTATTTTTGTTTTTATTTCCATTTCTCTAGGAGGTGGGTCAAAAGGATCTTGCTGTGATTTATTTCATAGAGTGTTCTTCCTATGTTTTCCTCTAAGAGTTTGATAGTGTCTGGCCTTACATTTAGGTCTTTAATCCATTTTGAGTTTATTTTTGTGTATGGTGTTAGGGAGTGTTCTAATTTCATAGTTTTACATGTACCTGTCCAGTTTTCCCAGCACCACTTATTGAAGAGGCTGTCTTTTCTCTGCTGTGTATTCTTGCCTCCTTTATCAAAGATAAGGTGACTGTATGTGCGTGGGTTTATCTCTGGGCTTTCTATCCTGTTCCATTGATCTATATTTCTGTTTTTGTGCCAGTACCATACTGTCTTGATTACTGTAGCTTTGTAGTATAGTCTGAAATCAGGGAGCCTGATTCCTCCAGCTCCATTTTTCTTTCTCAAGTTTGCTTTGGCTATTCAGGGTCTTTTGTGTTTCCATACAAATTGTGAAATTTTTTGTTCTAGTTCTGTGAAAAATTCCAGTGGTAGTTTGATAGGGATTGCATTGAATCTGTAGGTTGCTTTGGGTAGTAGATGCATTTTCACAATGTTGATTCTTCCAATCCAAGAATATGGTATATCTCTCCATCTATTGTATCACCTTTAAATTTTTTCATCAGTGTCTTATAATTTTCTGCATACAGGTCTTTTATCTCCTTAGGTAGGTATATTCCTAGATATTTTATTCTTTTTGTTGCAGTGGTAAATACGTGTGTTTTCTTAATATCACTTTCAGATATTTTATCATTAGTGTATAGGAATGCCAGAGATTTCTGTGCATTAATTTTGTGTTGTGCTACTTAACCAAATTCCTTGATTAGCTCTGGTTGTTTTCTGGTGGCATCTTTAGGATTCTCTATGTATAGTATCATGTCATCTGCAAACAGTGACAGCTTTACTTCTTCTTTTCCAATTTGGATTCCTTTTATTTCTTTTTCTTCTCTGATTGCTGTGGCTAAAACTTCCAAAACTATGTTGAATAAGAGTGGTGAGAGTGGGCAACCTTGTCTTGTTCCTGATCATAGTGGAAATGGTTTCAGTTTTTCACCATTGAGGATGATGTTGTCGGTGGGTTTGTCATATATGGCCTTTATTATGTTGAGGAAAGTTCCCTCTATGCCTACTTTCTTCAGGGTTTTTATCATAAATGGGTGTTGAATTTTGTCAAAAGCTTTCTCTGCATCTATTGAGATTATCATATGGTTTTTCTCCTTCAATTTTTTAATATGGTTTATCACATTGATTGATTTCCATATATTGAAGAATCCTTGCATTCCTGGAATAAACCCCACTTGATCGTGGTGTATGATCCTTTTAATGTGTTGTTGGATTCTGTTTGCTAGTATTTTGTTGAGGATTTTTGCATCTATGTTCATCAGTGATATTGGCCTTTAGTTTTCTTTCTCTTTGACATCTTTGTCTGGTTTTGGTATCAGGGTGATGGTGGCCTTGTAGAATGAGTTTGGGAGTGTTCCTGCCTCTGCTATATTTTGGAAGTGTTTGAGAAGGATAGGTGTTAGCTCTTCTCTAAATGTTTGATAGAATTCGCCTGTGAAGCCATATGGTCCTGGGCTTTTGTTTGTTGGAAGATTTTTAATCACAGTTTCAATTTCAGTGCTTGTGGTTGGTCTGTGCATATTTCCTATTTCTTCCTGGTTCAGTCTCGGCACATTGTGCATTTCTAAGAATTTGTCCATTTCTTCCAGGTTGTCCATTTTTTCGGCATAGATTTGCTTGTAGTAGTCTCTCATGATCCTTTGTATTTCTGCAGTGTCAGTTGTTACTTCTCCTTTTTCATTTCTAATTCTATTTATTTGAGTCTTCTCCCTTTTTATCTTGATGAGTCTGGCGAATGGTTTATCCATTTGGTTTATCTTCTCAAAGAACCAGCTTTTAATTTTATTGATCTTTGCTTTCATTTCCTTCATTTCTTTTTCATTTATTTCTGATCTGATCTTCATGATTTCTTTCCTTCTGCTACCTTTGGGCTTTTTTTGTTCTTCTTTCTCTAATTGCTTTAGGTGCAAGGTTAGGTTGTTTATTTGAGATGTTTCCTGTTTCTTAAGGTAGGATTGTATTGCTATATACTTCCCTCTTAGAACTGCTTTTGCTGCATCCCATAGGTTTTGTGTCATCGTGTCTTCATTATCATTTGTTTTTAGGTATTTTTTGATTTCCTCTTTGATTTCTTCAGTGATCGCTTGGTTATTAAGTAGTGTATTGTTTAGCCTCCATGTGTTTGTATTTTTTACTGATCTTTTCCTGTAATTGATATCTAGTCTCATAGCATTGTGGTCGGTAAAGGTAGTTGATACAATTTCAATTTTCTTAAATTTACCAGGGCTTGATTTGTGACCCAAGATATGATCTATCCTGTAGAATGTTCCATGAGCACTTGAGAAGAATGTGTATTCTGTTGTTTTTGGATGGAATGTCCTATAAATATCAATTAAGTCCATCTTGTTTAACGTATCTTTTAAAGCTTTTGTTTCTTATTTATTTTCTTTTTGGATGATGTTTCCATTGTTGAAAGTGGGGTGTTAAAGTCCCCTACTATGATTGTCGATTTTACTCTCGATTTCTCCTTTTATGGCTGTTAGCCATTGCCGTATGTATTGAGGTGCTCCTATGTTGGGTGCATATATATTTATAATTGTTATATCTTTTTCTTGCATTGATCCCTTGATCATTATGTAGTGTCCTTCCTTGTCTCTTGTAACATTCTATTTCCAAGATTGTTCATCTTTGCTATCATTATTCTGAATTATTTTTCAGGTAGACTGCCTATTTCCTCTTCATTCCCAAAGTCCACCGCCTCAATTTTGGGTGATTTGTTGTCTATTCAGGTGTTCCAGAGATACAGGGTACATCAAGTTGATTGTGGAGGTTTAATCCGCTGCTTCTGAGGCTGCAAGGAGAAAATTCCTTTTCTCTTCTTTGTTTGCACAGCTCCTGGAGCTCAGCTTCAGATTTGGCCCTGCCTCTGCATGTAGGTTGCCCTCTGGTGTCGACAGGAGGGGGTTAAAGGGGAACTACCATACGACCCAGCAATCCCACTACTGGGCGTATACCCTGAGAAAACTATAATTCAAAAAGAGTCATGTAGCAAAATGTTCATTGCAGCTCTATTTACAATAGCCAGGAGATGGAAGCAACCTAAGTGTCCATCATCAGATGAATGGATAAAGAAGTTGTGGCACATATATACAATGGAATATTACTCAGCCATAAAAAGAAACGAAATTGAGCTATTTGTAATGAGGTGGATGGACCTAGATAGAGTCTGTCATACAGAGTGAAGTAAGTCAGAAAGAGAAAAACAAATAATGTATGCTAACACATATATATGGAATTTAAGAAAAGAAAAAGGTCATGAAGAACCTAGGGGTAAGACGGGAATAAAGACACAGACCTACTAGAGAATGGACTTGAGGATATGGGGAGGGGCAAGGGTAAGCTGTGACAAAGTGAGAGAGTGGCATGGGCGTATATACACTACCAAACGTAAAATAGGTAGCTAGTGGGAAGCAGCCTCATGGCACAGGGAGATCAGCTCAGTGCTTTGTGACCACCTGGATGGGTGGGATAGGGAGGGTGGGAGGGAGGGAGATGCAAGAGGGAGGAGATATGGGGATAGATGTATATGTATAACTGATTCACTTTGTTATCAAGCAGAAACTAACACACCATTGTAAAGCAATTGGGCGCCAATAAAGATGTTAAAAAAAAATAGGAGTGGCTGATTCACGGGCTCTGCCTCCTCAGGCCGGGGGGAGGGAGGTGTATAGAAGGCGGGGTGAGCCTGTGGAGGCAGAGGCCCGAGTGACATTGCAACAGCTTGAGGTGTGCTTTGTGTTCTCCTGGGGAAGTTTCCCCTGGATCACAGGACGCTGGCAGTGGTGGGCTGCATAGGCTTCTTGGAGGGGAGCTGTGGATAGTGATCTGTGCTTGCACACAGGAGTTTTGGTGGCTTCAGGAGCAGCGTTAGCAGTTCATGCCCATCTCTGTTGTCTGTGGTGGTTGCCGGCGGTTTGTGCCCATCTCTGAAGCTCTTTTAAGCAGTGTTCTGAATCTCTTCTCCTCGCACACCCTGAAACAATGGTCTCTTGCCTCTTAGGCAGTTCCAGACCTTTTCCCGGACTCCCTCCCTGCTAGCTGTGGCACACTAACCCCATTCAGGCTGTGTTCCCTCAGCCAACCCCAGTCCTCTCCCTGGGATCTGACCTACCAGAGCCTCTGCTCCTAGTCCCCACCCACCCTGGTGGGTGAGTAGAGAAGCATGTCAGGCTGGTGAGTGCTGGTCGGCACCGATCCTCTGTGCGGGGATCACTCTGGTTTGTCCTCTGCACCCCTGTTGCTGCGCTCTCCTCTGTGGCTCCGAAGTGTCCCCCCCCACCCACACCCCGTCTCTGCCAGTGAAGGGGCTTCCTAGTGTGTGGAAACTTTTCCTCCTTCACAGCTCCCTCCCACTGGTGCAGGTCCCGTCCCTATCCTTTTGTCTCTGTTTTTTCTTTTGCCCTACCCAGGTACGTGGGGAGTTTCTTGCCTTTTTGGAAGTCTGAGGTCTTCTGCCAGCGTTCAGTAGCTGTTCTGTAGGAGTTGTTCCATGTGTAGATGTATTTCTGATGTATCTGTGGGGAGGAAGGTGGTCTCCACGTCTTACTCCTCTGCCATCTTGAAGATGTCTCCCTATTATCTGAATGCCTCTTTGAAGTGGATGCTTTGGCAATCAGAGCTTAAGTCAGGCACTTGCATTACAAAAAGTCAACCGTCAGGGTTTACACTACAAAGTAGCAAATGGGGAAAGCAAGAATCTAAGTTTTGGAGATGAAAGAGAGAGGGTGTGTTCACTCAAGGTGCTCATAGAGAAGGCAGAGCATCTCCCTCTGATGTAAGATTGGTCACTTACCCAAATGTGTAGGGATAGATAATGCCAGGGTCCTCAAAGGCACTAGAGATATAGCCAGACCCCTAACTGAATGAGTTCTTGCATTCATAGCAGAGTTTCAGCTGGCCAGGCCTGGTAGCACCACTGTCCTCAATACCACAGACCAGGTAGTTACATCTATCTGGATGTGCCTTTGGAGTTGGACAATACGTGGATTCCTGCCCTGTTTGTGTGTTCCTCCAGATGACCTTTGAGATGAGTCATGAGACCCTGTACTTGGCAGTGAAGCTGGTAGATCACTACCTTATGGAGGTAATATGCAAGAGGGACAAGCTACAACTCCTTGGTTCCACTGCTTTTCTGATTGCAGCAAAATTTGAGGTGAGCCTGAGTCCATAGGACCTGGAGAAAACTAATCAATCGGTTTCTATCCAAGCCAGATATATATGTATGTATGTATGTATGTGCATTTACATATGTATGTATATATATGCATGCATATGTGTATGTATATATTATATACATATATATATATATACGCATGTGTGTACATTCACATGTGTATTTGTGTGTGTATACAATTACATACATGCACACAAATAAGTTTTCCTACCGATTTTTTGTCTTCCTAAGCAGGGAAACTGGTGTTGGGTGCAAATGGTGGTGTATTTGTTTCCTGGCGTCAACAAAATTCTCCCTTTTCCTCTTTGAAGATGTGTGTAGGTGGACATATTACTAGTTAAATGGATTGTTCTTTTTAAAGCTTCCTTCTGGACCATAATTTTCTGTCCCCACCCCATTTTCTTCTTCCAGCAACTCCACCTCTGTCTAGTGGAGTCTTGAATTGCTTATATAAGGAAGCATTTCCAAATCTAGGTGCTGGAGACATTTAAGAGAAAATGGCCTGGTGTAGATGGTAGTGAGTCCAAGTAAATTAGTTATTTTTGAAGTAGCAGTATAAAAGCAAGTAGCTGGCCTTTCCTTCATAACCATATCCATCTAACTACTTTATCTGAGTCTTTCCTCTTCCTTATATGCTAAATGATCTTGTTCTACTCTCATTTTTCCTTCAGACAGACTAATAGTATAAAACCTTAGGGTTTAGGAACAGAGAAGTAGCAACTTTTATGAGTACAAAAACCTTTAGAACTGTGGATTTGTCTTTGTGTTCCCTACTCAGATCTGTCCCTAACTAGCTTTCTGCTTCCCTTCTTCATTCTCTCCTTTACTCATTAGCTCCTACCTCGATCAGTACCTCCCTCTCTAACTCCACCCCTCCTTTGCTGCTTACTTGCCTCCCTCTCTCACCACTTCCGGCCCTCACTCCACTTCCGGCCCTCACTGCACTTCCACCCTCTCTTCAATTCTGCTCTCTCTCCACTTCTGCCCTTGCTCCACTTCCACCCTCGCTCCACTTCTGCCCTGTTCCACTTCTGCCCTTGCTCGGTAGCTCCCTTCTTCCCTCCAGCCTTCTTTCAATCCCTTCCTTGATCCCTCAATCCCTGTTTTGTACACTCGCTCACTCCATGCTGGGCCCCTCCCTCCATCCCACCCACCCACTCTCTGTTGCTCTTTCTAACTCTCCTTTTCTCTATCCTTCTCTCGCTCACTCCTTCCCCTCCTCACTTGATCCCTCCTTCCATGACCCTCTCCCTTCCACCCTGGTTCTATCCCTCACTCCTCCATGCCTTCCCACCCACCTACCCACCCCATCGCGCCTTCCCTCCTACTCCACCCTCCTCTCTTCCACCCTCCCTCCCTTCCTGTCCCTTTCCTTTGTTCACTCTCTTCTCTCCTTCCCTAGCTAATGTTCTTCCCTCTGTCACTCCCTCTCTCCCTTCCTCCTCCTTCCCTCTCCTCCCTGTTGCTTCTCTAGTGTGTGCTCCCCTCCCTCCTCCTTTGCTTCCTCCTCCCCTCCTCCCTCACCCTTCCTTTTCTGCTGGTTCCTTCTCTCCCCTCCCTGCTTGCTCCTTCCCTCCGTATCTCCCATCCTTGCTCCATGGTACTCTGGCACCATGACTCCCCCCACCTTAACTTCCTCACACCCTCCTTCCCTGTCTCCTTCCTTTTTCCTCCTTCTCTCTCTTCTTCCTTCCTCCCTCCCTCCCTCCCTCCCTCCCTCGTTCTCCCTATTTCCCTCTCTGGCTCACTTCCTTCCCTACTGTCTTGCTCCCTGGTTCCCTTGCTCCCCCTCACTCCCTGCTCCCTCTCTGCTCAGCTCCCTCTCACTCACTTCCGTGGTCACTCCCTCCCACCCACTCATGCTTGTTCCCTTCCACCCTCTTTCCCTCCCTGGCTCCTTTTCTCCTTGGTTCTCTCCCTCCTTCCCATCCTCCCTCCCTCCTGATTGCCCTTGCTCCCTAGCCTCCTCCTTCCCTTTCTTCCTCTTTCTCTTCCTCCTCCCTCACTCTCTCCCTTGTTCCCTGCTTCCCTCTCTAGCTCATTTCCTTCCCTGCTCACTGGCTTCCTGGTTCATTCCCTTGCTCCCCTTCCTTTCTCTTTTCACGTCTCTCCCTTTCTCCTCCTTCCTCCACCTACCTAGGGATGTCCTTGTGGCTTAAGCAAGTGCTCCCTGTCTCAGCCTCAAGGGGGTTAAAAAAGCAGCTGGGGGTTCCTGGACAACCAAGAGCGGGAGGGAGAAGGAGTGTGCAAGGTGCTCTCGTTAGCAAATTTTGGAACAAGGAGCACCCCTCTTCTGGTTATCAGGACAAAGGACCTCCACTAAGTTTTTTGGAGCAGGGGTGTCTTCCCCTCACAGGACTAAGAAGTACAGAAAGACTTTTGCAAGGGGAGGTATGGAGATGATATGAGAAGAGAAGAAAGGAAGGAGCCACTGGTGAGTAGAGCAGTAGAAGGGAGAGTTTCTTGTCCTGGTCTTGTCACTAGGTTGCTGTGTGACCTTGAGCAAGTCACTTCCTCTCTCTGGGCCTCAATTTCCCTGTCTGCAAACCCAGAGGGTTGGTCCAGTTTGTGATCTGAAAATAAAGGTGTGAGAAGAAGGCTGGGGTGGGCAGTGAGGTGCAGCTAGAGAAAAGATTCAGGGGTCTACCTGCCTCCTAGTCCTTTCCCCCAAACTAAGGTTCAACCTGCAAAGGGCAGGACATGGAAAGGTGCCCCAGATTGTGGAGGGGGGTTTTCTTCTCACCCTTGGCTTGGCTTGGACCTTCCCAGTCTAGCCCCCTTGCACATCTCCCATCCCTTGGTCTTCAGTCTCTGCTTAGGTTCCCTCTGTGCCTATCTCTCTCTGTCTCTCACTGCCTATTACCACAGTAGTGCCCCCTCTCAAACATCTTTATTCATTCCTTAGACAAGAAAACAAAGTGCGGGCTTATTTTCCATCTCTAGCTCCCTTCCTGTGGTCTCCTTCCCTCTGTTTCCCCAAGAGTAGGCCTTAGATTTCCCATTTCTGGCTCTCACTCATTAGAAGAGAGATCAGTGCTTCCAGTCCCTGTGCCATATTATGCCGCTTCCAGTGCTATAAGAATCTACCACAAGAGGCCCTATCCTCTCTCCTCCTATCTCTCTGATTTTGTTTTTCAGATGTACTACTCAAAAACCAGAAGCTGGCTCTCAGAGCTACCCTGAAGGTTCATGCCAGGGAATGTTATTACCTCCTATCCTTCACCCCTCTCCTCCCCTGCCTTTCATCTCCAAGCAGAGAGGAGTGGGCTGTCTTAGCCTGGTTGTGACTGCCTCTCCTCTCCACCCATAGGAGCCCAGCCCACCTTGTGTGGATGACTTCCTGTACATCTGTGATGATATTTATAAGCGAGATGAGATGCTCGCCATGGAAATCAGCATCCTAAAAACCCTCAAATTTGATATCAACATTCCCATCGCCTATCATTTTCTGCGCAGATATGCTAAGGTAAGACAGGGCAGGTACATCTTCATTTTACCACTGCTGGGTTAGTCCCCTCCGTTCCCAGAGTGGCTGCTTGAGTGGTAGGAAAAGGGAAAGGGACAACTGGGGACAGGGGAATTTCTTCTTCAGTCCACCCTCCTAGATTGGCAATCTTTATGGAGTGTGGGGGGAAGAAAATTGCATATTTCCATGGTATGCCTATAAAGTTTTGAGGTGAGGGCAGAGTAGGGGAGGGGAAGAAGATTCTTTGATCAGGAAGGGACACTTGGGAAGTTTAGGGGAGATGCTGTCAAAGTTCTCTTCCTTCACCTGAATATTGGTTACAGGGGAAGTCACTTTGTATTATACAAGTGTGTCTTGTTGTAGGATTTGTGTGTGTGTGTGTGTGTGTGTGTGTGTGTGTATACACACATGCACGCCCACACACACACACACACACACGCACACACATATTCAAACAAGAAAAGGGAAGGAGTTCTTTTGGAGCATGAAATACCTCCTAGTCTGGAACCCAGTGAAAAGTCAACAGTTGGAGGCCTTCGGCTCTTCAAAGGATGGCATGTACAGAAAGGGGAGGTGGAGGGTACCACAATCACACTTGATAATTTGGTTTAAAACCCTGAAAATGGCAAATACCATTGCCAATTTCGTAATCCCCCCTCCTAAAGATTCTGTGCTTTGGGGGCAGGGTCCTTAGTGTGAGTCATGGTGGCAAAAGAGGTACATTGTTCAGGCAGAGAGCCATTTAGGCCCAAGGTGGGATAACTGGAGTGAGTGAGTGCAGGGGGTTTTCTGCTTGGTGCCAGTGTTCTGAATTGATTGCTGAGCCAGTCTTCTTCCTGCCTTTAGTGTGTCCATGCCAGCATGAAGACACTGACCTTGTCCCGCTTCATCTGTGAAATGACCCTGCAGGAATACGACTATGTCCAGGAGAGGGCTTCCAAGCTAGCTGCTGGCTCCTTCCTCCTGGCCCTCTACATGAAGAAGCTCGGACACTTGGTAAACACTTGTGTGCGGTGGGGAAGAAGGAGTAGGGATTTAAAAAAAACATATTTATTTATTTATTTTATTTTTGGCTGCATCGAGTCTTAGTTACAGGATGTGGGCTCTTCATGCAGCACACGGGCTTCTCTTCAGTTGTGGCACATGGGCTCCAGAGTGTGTGGGCTCAGTAATTGCGGCACGTGGGCTTAGTTGCCCCGTGGCATGTGGGATCTTAGTTCCCTGCCCAGGGATCGAACCGCCAGGATGTGTCTGCATTGGAAGGCAGATTCTTAACCAGTGGACCACCAGGAAAGTCCCAGGGATAGGGATTTAAAAGCACAGGGTCAGCTCAGGAGGAAGGTGTAAACTAGGGCTGTGGGAAACTCTGTGACAAAACTACTACATACCTGCCATTATGAATCCTTTAACATCTTGACATCTTAGGGGCCTGGCTGCCTAAAGGGTTTCTAGAGCCATGGTTTTAAAGTATTTTATTTCACTTTTCTTCATCACAGTACCCTTTCTTCCAAAGACAGCTTACCTGAAAGCCCAGTATCACAAAACAGACTAATGTGAAATTATTCTGATTGCAGCAGGGGGTGGCGTGGACCCACTTGTTGCCTTACCCCATTCCACCCCTGCTCCTTGCAACCCCCTCAGCAAGGTTGGCCCCCCAAGGGAGCTCATTGGAACAGGATTTGGAAAGCACTGACCCAGAGAACAGAGTAGTGAAAGCAACTGTCCATGTGTATAACAGGGGACTCAGATATACTATCGTGCACTTCTCTGAGGAGGAAGGCCCCCACAGCCTCCTTCCCCAATACAAATAAAATGCATATTTGATACTTTCTCAATTTTATAAAAAATTGTGAATAAAAGTAACTTTAGAAAACTATGAATTTTTACTGACGTGTAACATGCAATCCAATAGAAAAAGTATGCTTGCAAATGAGCATACTCTTCCCAACCACTCCTAAGACCCTGCAGCCTAGAAATTCTAGCACCACTACTGATGGAGAAACCTCTGTGTGCTGAGGAAAAACCCTATAAACAGTTGTGTGAATTTGGACAAGGCACTGATATTTCTTGGGACAGAGAAAGCATTAAGTAAATGGCAGGGATGGCGATGAGAAAGAATACGTAATAATAATGGCTAGCATTTATTGAGTTCTTAGACAGTGAACTAAACACTTTGTCTATTAACTCAATCTTCACAACAACCCTATGAGATCAGCACTATTATTCCTATTGTACAGATAAGAAATAACTTCCCATGTTTGGCTAATGAGAGGTAGAGCTAGGATTTTGGGAACTAGGAGTCTGTTCAAAGAATATACCTACTCTATAATCAGAATGGATGTGGCCGTAGCCCTGGAGCCATGATCTTGGAGGCCCCATGCTGACCCAGGCTTTTACCCTTGGGTCCTGGGGAAGGCTGGTAGGTCCTGAGGGAGGACAGTTGAGAGGCTCAGGGCAGCAAACTGCTTGCCAACCAGTATAAAAATATTTCAGTGTTTTAACACTTGGCATGGCTGTACCAGTGAGTATCAGCTAAGTGTCAGCCCTGATCTGAACCCAGGTAGTCTGGATCCATAGTCCTCTACACTATATATACTGCTATAGATGAGAAAGTCTTCACAGAGGAGGTGACTTTTGAGTTGTGTCTTGAGAGATGAGTAGGAACCTTGAGAAGAGACATTCTAGGCAGAGGGAACAACAATTGAAAAGATGTGAAGGCAATAAGAAAACAGTGTGATGTATTCAGGGCAGAATAAGACATTTCCTATGGATAGAGCAGAGGACGTATGAGTAGGGAATGGTGAGAGGTGAGACCAGAATGGTAGAGTGTGGTCAGATTGTGAGAGGCCTTTGATGCCATGCTGAAAGATCCATTTTACACTAAGGCATTGCAAGTTTTTAAGGCAGGGGAGTGACATCTTCCTGTTTGTATGTTTTGGAAACAGTACTAGTATATAGCAGTATGGAAGGTATATTAGATGAGAGAGCGTATGTGAACGTATCAACACCAGTGAGTGGGCTTTTATAATAATCAATGTGAAGCATTGGGGCAGTGAACAATTGAACAATGTGAACAATTGGGGCAGTGACAGTAGGGCTGTTAATCTTAATTAACACACCCAATATGATGTGTTATCCCATGTGTTACTCCCCTGCTCAGCATGCCAATGACTGCCCTTTGCCTGTGGCAGTGGTTTCCAAAGAGTATTCAGTAGAGCCTTGGGATTCCTGCAGAAGTATCTCAGGGGCCCAGGGGCCATGTAAAAGGTAAAGGGATCCAAATTGGTGGGCTTCTTAGTTCCCACCCCCAATTCCAGGTAAGATATTTGGGCTTCCAGGTAAGATATTTGGGAAAACATGAGTTCAGGGAAAATAATTTAAGACATTTTAAGAAAACCACTGCCTCACAGAATAATGAATTTTCTTTTCTCTACCTGTGGAACTCCCACTAGACTTTCAGTACCTATTGCAGATGTGCCCTCCTCTGCAAAGCTTTTTGTGACTTTCCCAGCCAAAATTCATGGGTCCTGCAGCTCTGTTCCTCCACTGTCCCATGCTCCCTTCCATTGTATCACTTCCCACACATTTTATAATTCTATGTGTGCATGTCTGTCTCCCCAACTAGACTACCGACTCCTCAAGAGCAGGAGCCTTAGTCATCTCTTAGTCATCTTTGTATTCCCAGCATCCTGTATGGGGCTTGGTAATATCCTAGCTAGCATTGTTTGGGTATGTGCTAGACTCTGTTCCGTGTGCTTTATGTCTATTAACTCATTTAAGCCTGTTATATAATTACTGTAATCGTCCCTATTTGGCAGATTTGGAAACTGAGGCACCTAGAGGTTAAGTAACTGGCTCAAGGCCATGCTGTTAATGGAGCTGGAATTTGAACCCAGGCAGTTTGCCTCCAGAGCCTTTGCTCTTAAACACTCTGCTATATTCCTTTTGCCACATGATAGGCATCCTTAAAGTTGACTGAGAAAATGAATGCATGAAATGATAGCTGTTTGAGCCAGAGAGGAGGAACAGCCTTAAGTTCCTGCTGGCTATTTAGTTGGGACCTCAAGTTTGTTCTGAGGTTTGCCTGGCCATTGGCTCTTAACCTGAGAGTAAGTAACAAAGTCAGTCCTGTTCCTTAAATTCTTTGGTGGATTTCAGTTTAAATACCTATGGCTAGGGCTAATATCCAGCTGGTGCATATGGATATAGCCATATCACTAGCCTGCAGCTGGAACATAGTCTTCTAGGTAGTACCCTATAATTATTGGTCGGTGTCTGTGCTCTATGAGTCTTTGAATTGTTTGACTTTCTTCCCTGCCTGTACTATGGATAGGAAGTTTCGATTTGGGTATTGGAGACAGGAAGTATCTGCTTCCTGTTGTAAAAGTCACTGTCCATGTTGCTTCTTCCAGGCTCCTACCCTGGAGTATTACAGTGGCTACAAGACCTCTGATCTTCACCCCTTGGTCAGGCAGCTGAACATCCTGCTGACTTTGCGTTTGTGCAATAGGCTCAAGACTGTGCATTCCAAGTATTCTCACCAGTAAGTACCAAGCTCCAGTTGAGGCTGGGTTTGTGCTCAGTCATGGGGAGGCCCAGACTAACCTCATTTAAGGGAAAAGAAAGATTCAGGTACTTTTTACCTTACTTTCTGCTCCAGAGTTAAAGCAAGATAGGGAACCAAGGGCCTATGTCCCACTTATTCCATGGAGCCTGCTTGCTTTGGGCTATTTTACACTGAGCAGACCCCTCTTCCTTTTGCAGGGTCTTCTTTGAAGTCACCAAAATCCCACCCTTGGACGTGTTGAAACTGGAGGAGATTTTGAACTGCTGCTAATTCTGAGGCCGAGGGTCTGGTACTCTGGCAGCAGCCACCGGGGCCAGGCAGGCGTGTAAATAAGCTGTATTTATTCTGTCCTTGAATTTGTCTTTTCATCACTTTTCTTCATTTTTACTGTTTGTCTATTCCCAAACTGATAATGTTGTAAATATTTGTGTTTTTTTTATGAAAGAGAAGAAATTATTGTTGTATTTGATTAGAAATTTAATAAAAATTAATGGTTGTTGTTAACATGGCTCACTTCCCCCCTTATTGCTCAGGAGCCCCACACATAGCCCTGTTTTTTTCCTGCCTAGTAAAGGCTGTGCCTCAGGGTCTAGCTTATCCAATTTCCCTCTCTGTTTGGAGACTTTCTCTTCACAGGAAGAGGAATTGATCTAGGTGTGAACTGATGAATGAGTCTGTAGACTTGTGGTGGGAGGGGTAGTCCAAAGAGACCCCACTACCCGACAGGCCTCAGTGTTCAGATCTGGGGCAGCTGGAAACGTGGGCCAATACCCTTTGGTCCCCATTTCAGGTTGCCAGCTTTCCTTGCTTCTTCCTAGATGATGAAAAGGTAGGGATAAGGATTTTCACTGAAATGTACCCCTACTTTTGTAGTAAGGTGTCTTTCTAGAGTCTAAATTTGAAAAAAACTTTGAGTGGTGCACTGAAGTCTCTTTTGGTCTTTCAGTAAAGAGGAGAAATTTCCACCTGTGAAATCAGCAAGATGTCCCATGAATGTAAGCATCAACCAGTTGCTCAATCCTTCATTCATAAAGCTTTAAGGAGGTTCTACTCTCTCTCTCTCTCTCCCCTATCTTTGGGGTAATGTGTACTGGTACAGGTACTTCAGTTGTTAACAGAGGACTTGAACATCTTCTGTGCTGGTTGATGAAGAGCCACTGCCTCAATCTTGCCTCTAGGACCTCTGGGACCTCCCCACAATCTAGCAACTGAATCAAGTAATGTCTGTCATAGCAGGAGACCTCCAGGACTCTGTTCTAGTACTGTGGCTGGCAACTGTTGTGATTGCTCTGTGGCTGATTGTTATCACTTGTCAAATATTTTGAAAATTAGTCCTGGAGATGGATATCTGGTAGGGGGGGCAGTCATTGAAGACTCCCCAATTCTGACCCAAGAATCCCTATGCTAGTCTGGTCATATCTCCTTTTCTGAAGGGTTGGACACAGGAGGGAGAGCATGTCATGACCTTAGATGTCTTAGTGCTTTCTATTTTTAAAAAACGTTTTATTTTTTTGTTTCCTCAAATTTTATTTTTTAAAAACTTTTATTGGAGTATAGTTGATTTACAATGTTGTGTTAGTTTCAGTAAAGTGATTCAGTTATACATATACATATATGTATATGTTCTTTTTCAGATTCTTTACCCATATAGGTTATTACAGAATATTGAGTAGAGTTCCCTGTGCTATACAGTAGATTCTCATTGGTTATTTTGTATATAGTAGTGTGTGTATGTTAATCCAAAGCTCCTAATTTATCCCTCCCCCCTCCATGTTTCCCTTTTGGTAACCATAAGTTTGTTTTCAAAATCTGTGAGTCTGTTTTAGTTTTTAATTGGAGTATAGTTGATTTACAATGTTGTGTTAGTTTCAGGTGTACAGCAAAGTGAATCAGTTATACATATACATATACCCACTCTTTTTTATTTTTATTCTTATTTTATTTTTTTTTTGCAGTACGTGGGCCTCTCACTGTTGTGGCCTCTCCCGTTGTGGAGCACAGGCTCCGGACGCGCAGGCTCAGTGGCCATGGCTCACGGGCCCAGCCGCTCCGCGGCATGTGGGATCTTCCTGGACTGGGGCATGAACCCATGTCCCCTGCATCGGCAGGCGGACTCTCAACCACTGCGCCACCAGGGAAGCCCCCCACTCTTTTTTAGATTCTTTTCCCATATAGGTCATTAAAGAGTATCGACTAGAGTTCCCTGTGCTATACAGCAGGTTCTTATTTGTTATCTATTTTATATACAGTAGTGTGTATATGTCAATCCCGATCTCCCAATTTTATCCTTCCCTCCCTTTCCCCCCTGGTAACCGTAAGTTTGTTTTCTACATCTATGCCTCTATTTCTGTTTTGTAAGTAAGTTTGTTTGTATTATTTTTTTGATTCCACATATAAATGATATCATATGGTATCTGTCTTTCTCTGTATGACTTTCTTAGTATGATAATCTCTCGGCCCATCCATGTTGCCGTAAATGGCATTATTTCATTCCCTTTTTTTTTTTTTTTCAATACGTGGGCCTCTCACTGTTGTGGCCTCTCCCGTTGTGGAGCACAGGCTCCAGACGCACAGGCTCAGCGGCCATGGCTCACGGGCCCTGCTGCTCTGCGGCATGTGGGATCTTCCTGGCCTGGGGCACGAACCCGTGTCCCCTGCATTGGCAGGCGGACTCTCAACCACTGTGCCCCCAGGGAAGCCCCATTCTTCTTATTTATTTATTTATTTATTTAATTTTTTGGCTGTGTTGGGTCTTTGTTGCTGCGCACAGGCTTCCTCTAGTTAGAGTGAGTGGGAGCTACTCTTCGATGCAGTGTGTGGGCTTCTCATCGTAGTGGCTTCTCCTGTTGCAGAGCACGGGCTCTAGGCCCACGGGCTTCAGTAGTTGTAGCACGTGGGCTCAGTATTTCACTTAGTATGAGAATCTCTAGGTCCATCCACGTTGCTACAAATGGCATTATTTCGTTCATTTTTATGGCTCATTGTATATGTACCACATCTTCTTTATCCATTCATCTGTCGATGGACATTTAGGTTGCTTCCATGTCTTGGCTATTGCAAATAGTGCTGCAGTGAATATTGGGATGCATGTATCTCTTTGAAGTATGGTTTTCTCTGGATATATGCCCAGGAGTGGGATTGCTAGATCATATGGTAGTTCTATCTGTAGTTTTTTAAGGAACCTCCATACTGTTCTCCATAGTGGCTGTACCAGTTTACATTCCTACCAACAGTGTAGGAGGGTTCCCTTTTTCCCACACCCTCTCCGGCATTTATTGTTTGTATACTTTTTGATGATGGCCATTCTGACCAGTGTGAGGTGATACCTCGTAGTTTTGATTTGCATTTCTCTGATAATTATTGATATTGAGCATCGTTTCATGTGTTTGTTGGCCATCTGTATATCTTCTTTGGAGAAATGTCTATTTAGATCTTGTGTCCATTTTTTGATTAGGTTGTTTGTTTTTTTGACACAGAGCTGCATGAGCTGTTTGTATGTTTTGGAGATTAAACCCTTGTTGGTCGCTCTGTTTGCAAATAGTCTTAGTGCTTTCTTACCCATTGTGTCAATTTTCCATTCTCCCTCCCAACTTGCTTTGCCTTGATGACCAGATATCATTAGGTTCCCTCTTGCCCCATCCCACTGCTTTGCAGGATGACTAAAGGGTACAGCCACAGAGGTCCAAGCTGCTTGGCAGTGATTTAGCTGGCACAGCCAACTAAGTGTAAACATGCTAAAAGCACTAGGCTGGAAGCTGTCTTGCAAATCTCCAGCCTCACTAAAAGGAAGTGTCTTGTTTGTACCTGCGTTTTAATTCTGGAGCTTCATCGGGGAAACAACTGGTTTATTTCCTCTCCTTTTCTCCAACTCCATTGTTCTTTAGAGGTGCTAGTGGAACCATCAATCATTTTTGTTATAATCATTGCACATGTCTCAAAATTTATTTTACACTCATCACTACTTCAGAGTTAAGGTAACTATTAGATCTGGATCTTGTTGTTTAATGCCTTTCTAAAGAAGCACATCTATTTCTTTATCAAGAATTTGTGTTTATATTTTGATTCTTCTAGTTCAGTATAACTGGTTTTCTTTGTAACCTTATGGATTTTTAACAGTTTTATTGAGATATAATTCATATATCATACAATTCACCCACTTAAAGTGTACAATTCTATAGTTTTTCATATATTCACAGAGTTGTACATCTATCACCATGATCTAATTTTGGAACATTTACATCACCCCAAAAAGAAACCCCATACCCAGTAGCAGTCAGTCTCCATCCCCACCCTCCAACCCTAGACAGCTACTGATTTACTTTCTGTCTCTATAGATTTATCTGTTCTGGACATTGCGTATAAATTAAATCTTACAATGTGTAGCCTTTCGTGTTTAGCTTCTTCCACTTAGCATAATGTTTTCAGGGTTCATCCACATTGTAGCATGTGTCAGTATTTCATTTCCTTTCATTGCTGAAAAACGTTCCATTGTATGGGTATACCACATTTTGTTTATCCAGTCATCAGTTGATGGAAATGTGGATTTTTTCCACTTTTTGACTATTATGAATAATTCTGCTTTGAACATTCATGTACAAGTTTTTGTGTAGACATGTGTTTTCATTTCTCTTGGGTATATACTGAAGAGGGAAATTGCTGGACCACTTTACATTACCACCAGCAGTGTATGAGGGTTCCAGTTTCTCCACATCCTCTCCAACATTCTTTATTATCTGTTATGGCAGTTCTAATGGGCATAAAGTGGTATCTTACTGTGGTTTTGATTCACATTTCCCTGATGGCTAATGATGTTGGACATTTTTTTTCTTGTGCTTATTCACCATATATGTATCTTCTTTGGAGAGATGTCTGTTCACATTATTTGCCCAGTCTTAATTGGGTTATTTATTTCTTTATTATTGAGTGGTAAGAATTCTTTATATAATCTGGATCATATATATGATTTGCAAACATTTTCTCTGATTTTGTGGATTGTCTTTTCACATTCTTGATTGTGTTATTTGAAGCATAAAAGTTTTAAATTTTGATGAAGTTTAATTTATCTAAGAAACCATTACCTAGTTTAAAGTCATGAAGATTTATCCCCAATATTTCTTCTCTGAATTTTATAGTTTTAGCTCTTACATTTAGGTCTTAAATCTATTTTGAATTAATTTTTGTATACGATGTGATATAGGGGTCCAACTTCATTTTCTTGAATGTGGACATGTTACTGAATTGGTCGCCTGGACCCACGCTGGGGTCCTAGCCCAGGCCAAGTCCTGTTGTCTTGGCCAGGGAGGTTCTTTTTCCGATCTGATTTGCCAGTAATGAAACCGATGCTGAGACTGGAACAGCACAAGCTTTATTCAATAGCCAAAGAATGGGGAAGTGGGAACCTCATTTGCAAATCAGCTTCTCAACCCAATTTGGGTGGAGACACCATATATATAGGAGGACTGATGTAAAATGGAGGGAATTGGAAAGAGAGGGAGGAATATTCATGATTTATCTGAGAATAGAAGTGTGGTTTGGACCAGAACTGAGGCAACACTCCTTTTTAGTCCTTGTATGGACTTTTCTGATTGTTGTCATGGCAATTGTTAACTGTCAAGGCACTGGTGGGTGTGTCATTTAGCCTACTAATGTATTACAATGAGCATATCGTGAGGCTCAAGGCCTACTGTAAGTCAAATCTTCCACCATATTGGGCCTAGCTGGTTCTAACCAGTTCTTGTTTTTCTCTTTGCAGCTTCCTCCTGAAACTTAGGTAAGAGCACTTGGTTTACATTCAAGGAAGGGACAAGGGTATGATTCTGGGGCAACAGCCTTGGTAACATATCCAGTTGCCCCAGTACCATTTGTTGAAAAAACTATTCTTTCTCCACTTAATTATCTTGGCACCCTTGTTGAAGATTAATTGACTATAAATGTGAAAGCTTATTTCTGGACTCTCAATTCTCTTCCATTTACCTATATGTCATCCTTATGCCAGTACCATAACATTTTGATTATTGGCTTTTTAGTAAGCTTTTTAGTAAGTTTTGAAATTGGGAAATGTGAGTTCTTCTTCATTCCTCTTTTCTTAAGATTGTTTTGGCTATTCTGGGTCCCTTGCATTTTTATATGAATTTTGGCATCAGCCTGTCAATTTCTGAAAAGAAAGTTGAGATTTTGATAGAGATTGCATCAAATTTATTGGTCAGTTTGGGGAGAACTGCCATCTTAACCATATTAAGTCTTCTAATCTATGAAAATGTCTTTTGTGCTGGTCTCAACCTGTTCAAAACCAATGTTGTGGCTTGGCTTGCCCTGTGGTTCTTATGATTGCAAGATCCCCCCAGCAATAACCATCAGAAAAACTTTGAAGGAGACAAGTTTTTTGCTTACAGGTCCTGGAAAATACACAGCACACCTGGAGCCACATAGCAAGGTCAAGGGTTGGGGGAGAGAGAGACACACACAGAGACAGAAAGGGGAAGAAGGAGACAGAGAGACATACAGAGAGACAGAGAATGAGTGAGCAAGCCTAGCTGGCTGCTTTTATTGAAGGTGGGAAACTAGGGATTCTGGGGCTCACTCATTATTGGTGAATTGAAAATAGAAGAGGGGAATTTGAAGCTAGAGAATAGAAAAAACAAGCAACCCAAATGGTCAGTTATCAAAATCAAGCAAGATTGCTAAAACAAAGGAGTAGGAACTGGGGTGGGGGTGACTAGCAATGTGTTTTTTGAGGTAGCCATCTTCGAAGTGGGTGCCTCTTTGAAGTGATGTCTGGGCAATCAAAGCTTAAGTCAGACATTTGCATTACAAAAAAGAGAAAATCCAAATGTCAGGACTTATACTGCAACATGGTATGTCTTTCCATTTATTTAAGTATTTCTTTTCAACAATGTTCTATAGTTATCAGAGTGTAACTTTTATATGTCTATTGTTATATTTATCCCTAAGTATATTTTTTTTAATGGAGCCATCAGTCTTGATCACTGTCAGTTCCTTTCTTACATATTTCAATTATGGCCTTGTAAGAGGGTGACCTTGTTAAGTCTCATCAATTTTACCTCCCAAATATTTCTTGAATTGGCATTTTCATCATAATCTCTATTATCACTGCCCAGGTTTGAGATCTCATCTATTGCCTAGATTACTAGAGTACTTTCCTAACTGGTCTCCCCATCTTCAGTCTTGTTCCCTTCTTCTTCACCCTCCATATAACCACCAGAGTGATTTATTTAAAATTCGATTCTAGATTACAGTTCTGGGTAAGATGGTTAAGTACTTGCTACTCTTTATCTGTCACTGAGCACAATCATAAAACCTGGACAGAATTCATGGCACAGCTGTTTGAGAGTTCTGAAAAGTAAGTAGCTGCAGGAAGATTGAAGAAGGACACCAGCATTTGAGAAGCCAACAAACAAATGGTGAGTTTCCCACTCCCCCCACCCCATTCCCTGACCTGAACTTAATGCATTTGGAAACCTGGAAGTGAGTACTATACTACAGGCAGAGAACTCCAGGAGAAGCCCTCTAGTTCTTGCTTGAGAAGTGAGAGAAGGGGGGAAATCCTCCATTTTTCCCTTTATTTCTCTTCTCTCACATCCCAACCCTCAGGCAATCATGCAGTGGCAGCAACAGTGGCAGCAGTGAGAGCCTTCAGGAACCAATACTCTTGGAGAGGGGAACCCTTAGTCTCTGATGGAGCTCTGGCCGCAAGAGAGCTGAGCCACACACTGTTGCTTTTTTATCTCTCTTTTCCCACTGCTTGTTTCCAGATGTGGCACAGCTGCAGAAGTGAACAATTTCCAACTGGAGGACTGAAAGGGAAGTCCCAGGAATTGAGTAGCACTGGGGAGACTGTGGAGAGGTGGGAGGAAACTGACCCCATAATGTTTTTTGTTAATGACCTCCTAGATACCCACCACTAACCTGTGCCTATGTTGATCAGATCCGAATGAGCATACCAAAGAACTGAGATAACAGGCATCCATCTAGATTCCAGACTGACCACTTAGTCACACACAAACACACACACCAGACAGATCTGAATAACACTGCAAAAGCTTTGAAAACTGAGCTGACATTGAACCATCAGCCCACGGAAGGCTGGTGGGAACGTGTGACCTGAATCTAATCAGATTGACTGCTAAAGCAAAAACGTAAATGGTTTCCATACAATTTAAGCAAGACTTAGAGTTTTATAATGTCATATCAAAATGTCCAGGGTATACTCCAGGTTTACCAGGCATACAAAGAACCATGATCATCTCAAGTTGCATGGCAAAAGGCAATCAACAGATATTAACAAGAGGATGCAGATGTTGCACTTATCTGACAAAGACTTTAAATCAGCTACTATTAAAAACTCAAATGAATGGCACAAACACTCTTGGAACAAATGTTAAAATACAGAGTCTAATTAGATAAATAGAAGATATAAAGAAGTAGAAACCAAGTGGAAACTCAGAATTGAAAAATACAATAACTGAAATTTTAAAAAAACCTCACTGGATGGGCTTAATAGCAGAAGTGAGATGTCAGTAAAGAGTCAATAAACTTGAAGGTAGATAAATAGAAATTATATAATGTGAACAACAGAGGAAAAAAGATTAGAAAAAAATAAACAGTGCCTTAGGGACACATGGGACAATGATAAAATGTCTATCAGTCATGCCACTGGAGATCCAGAAGGAAAGGAGAAAGAAGCAGTGCTGAAAAAAAGAAATCTTTGAAGAAATAATGGCTTGAAAAATTCCCAAGTTTGGTGAAAGACACCAACCTACAGATTCAAGAAAATGAGTAAATCCCTACCAGCATAAGCCAAAGGAAACCCATAGATAGATACATCATAAGAAAACCACTGAAAAATAAAGGTAAAAAAATCTTGAAAGCATTCGGAGAGAAATGATGCATTATGTATAGGGGAACATTGATTTGAATGACTGTAGATTTCTTATCAGAAACTCTAGATCAGAAAGAAGCAACAAACAATTTTTCAGATATTGAAAGATTTATCAATCCAGAGAATCCAGCAAAAAATACCCTTCAGGAATGAAGGTAAAATTTAAAACACAATTTTAGATAAAGGAAAACTAAGAAAATTCACAGCAAGCAGACCTGCTGAAAAAGAATTGCTAAAGGAATTTCTTCATACAGAAGTGAAATGATACCAGAAGGGAAAGTGGAACATTACAAATGATGCAAGAAGACAAAAATGGTAAAAATCTGCGTAAATATAATAGACTATTTTTCTTCTCCTGAGTCTTGATTGAAAGCAAATTACAGCATTTTCTGATGGGATTTTCAGTGTATGTAGATGTAATACATAAGGAAATGATAGCATAAAGTGGAGAGGGTAAAGGGCCCAAAATGCTGGAAAGGGTTTTACATTGCAAATAAAGTGGTAAAATATTGATTCTAAATAGACTGTGAAAAGTGTGTGTTTTGTAATCCCTAGAGCAACTACTAAAAAAATTAGACAAAGAGATGTCAAAGTGACAATAAATAAATTAAAATTGTTTACTAAAAAAAAAAATTGGTTACTAAAAAAGTTTAAATAATTCTAAAGAAGGCAGGAGAAGGGAAACAGGAATAATAATTCAGAGGAACCAAACAGAATATAAACAGTAAAATGGAAAACCTAAATCCAGTCATATCAATAATTATATTAAATGGTCTAAATGCCAATGAAAAGACAAAAATTAAAATGGATTAAAAACACAACCCAACTGTATGTCACCTACAGAAACTCACTTCAAATATAATAGGTTGAGAGCAAAAGGAAAAAAATAGATAGCATTCAAAAATGAATGAGGAGGAGCTTCAAGATGGCGGAAGAGGGCTTCCCTGGTGGCGCAGTGGTTGAGAGTCCGCCTGCCGATGCAGGGGACATGGGTTTGTGCCCCAGTCTGGGAAGATAAAACATGCTGCAGAGAGGCTGGGCCTGTGAGCCATGGCCACTGAGCCTGCGCATCTGGAGCCTGTGCATCTGGAGCCTGTATTCCACAATGGGAGAGGCCACAACAGTGAGAGGCCCATATACTGCAAAAAAAACCACAAAACAAAAACAAAAAAACAAAAAAGATGGTGGAAGAGTAAGATGCAGAGATCAACTTCCTCCCCACAAATACATCAGAAATACATCTACATGTGGAACAACTACTACAGAACACCTACTGAATGCTGGCAGAAGACCTCAGACCTGCAAAAGGCAAGAAAATCCCCATGTACCTGGGTAGAGCAAAAGAAAAAATAAACAGACGAAAGAATAGGAATGGGACCTGTACCAGTGGGAGGGAGCTGTGAAGAAGGAAAGGTTTCCACACACTAGAAAGCCCCTCCGTGGGCGGGGACTGTGGGTGGTGGACGGGGGAAGCTTCAGAGCCATGCAGGAGAGCACAGCAACACGGGTGCAGAGGGCAAAACGGAGAGATTCGCGCACAAAGGATCGGTGCCGGCCAGCACTCACCAGCCCGAGAGGCTTGTCTGCACACCCACCGGGTTGGGTGGAGGCTGAGAGCTGAGGCTTAGGCTTCAGAGGTCAGATCCCAGGGAGAGGACTGGGGTTGGCTGCGTGAACACAGCCTGCAGGGGGCTAGTGCACCACAGCTAGCCGGGAGGGAGTCCGGGAAAAAGTCTGGAGCTGCCGAAGAGACAAGAGATTTTTTCTTGCCTCTTTGTTTCCTGGTGCGTGAGGAGAGGGGATTAAGAGCCCCGATTAAAGGAGCTCCAGAGACGGGCATGAGCTGCGGCTATCAGTGCAGACCACAGAGATGGGCATGAGACTCTACGACTGGTGCTGCAGCCATCAAGAAGCCTGTGGGCAAGCACAGGTCACTACCCACACCTCCCCTCCTGGAGCCTGTGGTGCCTGCCACTGCCAGGGTCCTGTGATCCAGGGACAACTTCCCCGGGAGAACACACAGCATGCCTCAGGCTGGTGCAACATCACACCAGCCTCTGCTGCCTCAGGCCCACCCCACATCCGTACCCCTCCCTCCCCCTGGACTGAGTGAGCCAGAACCCCTGAATCAGCTGCTCCTTTAACCCCGTCCAGTATGAGCAAAGAACACACGCCCTCAGGCGACCTACATGCAGGCGCAGGTCCAAATCCAAAGCTGAACCACGGGAGCTGTGCGAACAAAGAAGAGAAAGGGAAATCTCTCCCAGCAGCCTCAGGAGCAGCAGATTAAATCTCCACAATCAACTTGATGTATCCTGCATCTGTGGAATACCTGAATAGACAACAAATCATCCCAAATTGAGGAGGTGGAATTTGGGAACAAAGATATATATTTCTTTTTCCCTTTTTCTCTTTCTGTGAGTGTGTATGTGTATCCTTCTCTGTGTGATTTTGTCTGTATAGCTTTGCTTTTACCATTTGGCCTAGGGTTCTGTCTGTCGTTTTTTTTTTACTTAAAAATTTTTTTCCAAATAATTATTTTTTATATTAATAACTATTTTATTTTACTTTATTTAAAAATTTTATCTTCTTCTTTCCTTTTCTTCTCCCTTTTATTCTGAGCCACGTGGAGGACAGGCTCTTGGTGCCCAAGCCAGTCATAAAGGCTGTGCCACTGAGGTGGGAGAGCCAAGTTCAGGACACTGGTCCACAAGAGACCTCCCGGCTCCACGTAATATCAAACGGCAAAAATCTCCCAGAGATCTCCATCTCAACATCAAGACCCAGCTCCACTCAATGACCAGCAAGCTACAGTGCTGGACACCCTATGCCAAACAACTAGCAAGACAGGAACACACCCCATCCATTAGCAGAGAGGCTGCCTAAAATCATAAGGCCACAGAAACCCCAAAACACACCAATAGACATGGACCTGCCCAGCGGAAAGACAAGATCCAGCCTCATCCACCAGAACACAGACACTAGTCGTCTCCACCAGGAAGCCTAAACAAGCCACTGAACTAACCTTAGCCACTGGTGACAGACGCCAAAAACAAAGGGTATTACGAACCTGCAGCCTGCAAAAAGGAGACCCCAAACACAGTAAATTAAGTAAAATGAGAAGACAGAGAAACACACAGCAGATGAAGGAGCAAGGCAAAAACCCACCAGACCTAACAAATGAAGAGGAAATAGGTAGTCTACCTGAAAAAGAATTCACAATAGTGATAGTAAAGATGATCCAAAATCGTGGAAATAGAATGGAGAAAATACAAGAAACGTATAGAAAGGACCTAGAGGAAATAAAGAGCCAATAAACAGTGATGAACAACACAATAAATGAAATTAAAAATTCTCTAGAAGGGATCAATAGCAGAATAATTGAGGCAGAAGAACAGATAAGTGACTTGGAAGATAAAATAGTGGAAATAATTACTGCAGAGCAGAATAAAGAAAAAAGAATGAAAAGATTTGAGGACAGTCTCAGAGACGTCTGGGAAAATATTAAATGCACCAACATTCAAATTATAGGGGTCCCAGAAGAAGAAGAGAAAAAGAAAGGGACTGAGAAAATATTTGAAGAGATTATAGTTGAAAACATCCTTAATATGGGAAAGGAAATATTTTACCAGGTCCAGGAAGCACAGAGAGTCCAATACAGGATAAATCCAGGCAGAAACAGGCCACAACACATGTTAATCAATCTATCAAAAATTAAATACAAAGTAAAAATAGTAAAAGCAGCTAGGGAAAAACAACAAATAACACACAAGGGAATCCCCATAAGGTTAACAGCTGATATTTCAGCATAAACTCTGCAAGCCAGAAGGGAGTGGCAAGACATATTTAAAGTGAGGAAAGAGAAAAACCTACAGCCAAGATTACTCTACCCAGCAAGGATCTCATTCAGATTTGATGGAGAAATTAAAACCTTTACAGACAAGCAAAAGCTAAGAGAATTCAGCACAACCAAACCAGCTTTACAACAAATCCTAAAGGAACTTCTCTAGGCAGGAAACACAAGAGAAAGAAAAGACCTACATTAATAAACCCAAAACAATTAAGAAAATGGGAATAGGAACATACATATCGATAATTACCTTAAATGTAAATGAATTAAATGCTCCAACCAAAAGACATATATTGGCTGAATGGATACAAAAACAAGATCCGTATATATGTTGTCTATGAGAGTCCCACGTCAGACCTAGGGGCACATACAGACTGAAAGTGAGGTGACGGAAAAAGATATTCCATTGAAATGGAAATCAAAGGAAAGCTGGAGTATCAATTCTCATATCAGACAAAATAGACTTTAAAACAAAGACTATTATAAGAGACGAAGAAGGACATTACCTATGATCAAGGGATCAATCCAAGAAGAAGATATAACAATTGTAAATATTTATGCACCCAACATAGGAGCACCTCAATACATAAGGCAAATACTAACAGCCACAAAAGGGGAAATTGATGGTAACACAATCATAGTAGGGGAATTTAACACCTCACTTTCACCAATGGACAGATTGTGCAAAATGAAAATAAGGAAACACAAGCTTTTAGTGATACATTAAACAAGATGGACTTAATTGATATTTATAGGACATTCCATCCAAAATCAACCGAATACACATTTTTCTCAAGTGCTCATGGAACATTCTCTGGGATGGATCATATCTTGGGTAACAAATCAAGCCTTGGTAAATTTAAGAAAATTGAAATTGTATCAAGTATCTTTTCTGACCACAATGCTATGAGACTAGATATCAATTACAGGAAAAGATCTGTAAGAAATACAAACACATGGAGGCTAAAAAACACACTAGTTAATAATGAAGTGATCACTGAAGAAATCAAAGAGGAAATAAAAAATATCTAGAAACAAATTACAGTGAAAACACAATGACCCAAAACCTATGGGATGCAGCAAAAGCAGTTCTAAGAGGCAAGTTTATAGCAATACAATCCTACCTTAAGGAAAAAGAAACATCTCAAATAAACAACCTAACCTTACACCTAAAGCAATTACAGAAAGAACAAAAAAAGCCCAAAGGTAGCAGAAGGAAAGAAAGCATAAAGATCAGATCAGAAATAAATGAAAAAGAAATGAAGGAAACGATAACAAAGATCAATAAAACTAAAAGGTTCTTCTTTGAGAACATAAACAAAGTTGAAAAACCATTAGCCAGGCTTATCAAGAAAAAAGGCAGAAGACTCATATCAATAGAATTAGAAATGAAAAAGGAGAAGTAACAGCTGACACTGCAGAAATACAAAGGATCATGAGAAATTACTACAAGCAACTATACACCAATAAAATGGACAACCTGGAAGAAATGGGCAAATTCTTAGAATGTACAACCTTCTGAGACTGATCCAGGAAGAAATAAAAAATATGAACAGACCAATCACAAGCACTGAAATTGAAACTGTGATTAAAAATCTTCCAACAAACAAAAGCCTGGGACCAGATGGTTTCACAGGTGAATTCTATCATACATTTAGAGAAGAGCTAACACCCATCCTTCTGAAACTATTCCAAACCATAGCAGAGGGAGGAACACTCCCAAACTCATTCTACAAGGCCACCATCACTCTGATACCAAAAACAGACAAAGATGTCACAAAGAAAAAACTACAGGCCAATATCACTGATGAACATAGATGCAAAAATCCTCAGCAAAATACTAGCAAACAGAATCCAACAGCACATTAAAAGGATCATATACTATGATGAAGTGGGGTTTATCCCAGGAATGCGAGGATTCTTCAATATACACAAAATAATCAACATGATGCACCATATTAACAAACTGAAGGAGAAAAACCATATGATCATCTCAATAGATGCAGAGAAAGCTTTCCACAAAATTCAATACCCATTTATGATATAAACCCGCAGAAACTAGGCACAGAGGGAACGATCCTCAACATAATAAAGGCCATATATGACAAACCCACAGCCAACATCATCCTCAAAGGTGAAAAACTGAAACCATTTCCACTAAGATCAGGAACAAGACAAAGTTGCCAACTCTCGCTGCTACAATTCAACATAGTTTTGGAAGTTTTAGCCACAGCAATCAGAGAAGATAAAGAAATAAAAGGAATCCAAATTGGAAAAGAAGAAGTAAAGCTGTCACTGTTTGCAGATGACATGATACTATACATAGAGAATCCTAAATATGCTACCAGAAAACTAGTAGAGCTAATCAATAAATGTGGTAAAGTAGCAGGATACAAAATTCATGCACAGCAATCTCTGGCATTCCTATACACTAATGATGAAAACTCTGAAAGTGAAATTAAGAAAATGCTCCCATTTACCATTGCAACACAAAGAATAAAATATCTAGGAATAAACCTACCTAAGGAGACAAAAGACCTGTATGCAGAAAATTATAAGACACTGATGAACGTAATTAAAGATGTTACAAATAGATGGAGAGATATACCATGTTCTTGGATTGGAAGAATCAACATTGTGAAAATGACTCTACTCCCCAAAGCAATCTACAGATTCAATGCAATCCCTATCAAACTACCACTGGCATTTTTCACAGAACTAGAAGAAAAAATTTCACCATTTGTATGGAAACACAAAAGACCCTGAATAGCCAAAGCAATCTTGAGAATGAAAAATGGAGCTGGAGGAATCAGGCTCCTTGACTTCAGACTATACTACAGAGCTACAGTAATCAAGACAGTCTGGTACTGGCACAGAAACAGAAATATAGATCAATGGAACAGGATAGAAAGCCCAGAGATAAACCCACACACGTATGGTCACCTTATCTTTGACAAAGGTGGCAAGAATATACAATGGAGAAAAGACAGCCTCTTCAATAAGTGGTGCTGGGAAAACTGGACAGCTACATGGAAAAGAATGAAATTAGAACACTCCCTAACACCATACACAAAAATAAACTCAACGATTAAAGACATAAATGTAAGGCCAGACACCACCAAACTCTTGGAAGAAAACATAGGCAGAACACTCTATAACATAAATCACAGCAAGATCCTTTTTGACCCACCACCTAGAGAAATGGAAATAGAAACAAAAATAAACAAATGGGACCTAATGAAACTTAAAAGCTTTTGTACAGCAAAGGAAACCATAAGCAAGACCAAAAGACAACCCTCAGAATGGGAGAAAATATTTGCAAATGAAGCAACTGACAAAGGATTAATCTCCAAAATATACAAGCAGCTCATGCAGCTTAATATCAAAAAAACAAACAACTCAATCCAAAAATGGGCAGAAGACCTAAATAGACATTTCTCCAAAGAAGATATATAGATCACCAACAGGCATATGAAAGGTTGCTCAACACCACTAATCATTAGAGAAATGCAGATCAAAACTACAGTGAGGTATCACCTCACACCATTTAGAATGGCCATCATCAAAAAATCTAGAAACAATAAATGCTGGAGAGGGTGTGGAGAAAAGGGAACCCTCTTGCACTGTTGGTGGGAATGTAAATTAATACAGCCACTATGAAGAACAGTATGGAGGTTCCTTAGAAAACTAAAAATAGAACCACCATACTACCCAGGAATCCCACTATTGGGCATATACCCTGAGACAACCAGAATTCAAAAAGAGTCTTGTACCATAATGTTCATTTCAGCTCTGTTTACAATAGCCAGGACATGGAAGCAACCTAAGTGTCCATCAACAGATGAATGGATAAACATGATGTGGCACATATACACAGTGGAATATTACTCAGCCATAAAAACAAACGATATTGAGTTATTTTTAGTGAGGCGGATGAACTTAAAGTCTGTCATACAGAGTGAAGTTAAGTCAGAAAAAGAAAAAGAAATACTATATGCTAACCCATATATATGGAGTCTAAGAAGAAAAAAAAAGGCCATGAAGAACCAGGGGCAAGACGGGATTAAAAATGCAGACCTACTAGAGAATGGGCTTGAGTGTAAGGGGAGGGGGAATGGTAAGGTGGGACAAAGTGAGAGAGTGGCATGGGCATATATACACTACCAAACATAAAATAGGTAGCTAGTGGGAAGCAGCTGCATAGCACAGGGAGATCATTTCGGTGCTTTGTGACCACCTAGAGGGGTGGGATAGGGAAGGTGGAGGGAGGGAGACGCAAGAGAGAGGAGAGTTGGGGACATATGTATATGTATAAGTGATTCACTTTGTTATAAAGCAGAAACTACCACACCAGTGTAAAGGAATTATACTCCAATAAGGACATTAAAAAGAAAAAAAATGAATGAAAAGCCTTAAAAAAGAATGAAATATTGCTATTTGGAACAACATGTATAGACCTGGAGGGTATTAGTGAAATAAGTCAGACAGAGAAAGACAAATACTGTATGTTATCACTTATATGTTGGAGTCTAAAAAAATGAATGGATATAACAAAACAGAAAGAGACTCACAGATATAGAGAAGAAACTAGTGGTTACCAGTGGGGAGATGGAATAAGGGAGAGGCAACATAAAGGTAAGGAGTTAAGAGGTACAAACTTCTTTGTATAAAATAAATAAGCTCCAAGGATATATTGTACAGCACAGGGAATATAGGTAATATTTTATAACTTTATCGAAGTATAACCTATAAAAATATTCAATCACTATGTTGTAACACCTGAAACTAATATAATATTGAAAATCAACTATACTTCAATTAAAAAAATAAACCAGAAAAAAACTAATGTAAAAAAATTGGAATGGCTATATTAACATCAGACAAAATGGACTTCAGAGCTAAGAAATTGCCAGGGGTAAAGAACAACATTATATATTGATAAAAGAGTCAATTCACCACAAAGACCTAGTAATTCTAAATGTATTTGCTTCTAATAACAGAAGTTCAAAATTCAAGAAGCAAACCTTGACAGAGCAGAGAGAAGTGGAAAAACTCTATAATTATAGTTTTAGTAATTGATGGAAATAAGCAGACAGAATCAGAAAGAATATTGAAGAAATGAACAACAACATCAATCAACTGAATCCAACTGATATATTACTCCACCCAATGACAGCAGGAATACACATTCTCTTAAGTGTACGTGGAACATTCTCCAAGATAGACCATATCCTAGGTCATAAAACAAGCCTTAACCAATTAAAAATAATTGAACTCATACAGAATGTGTTCTCTAGTCACAATGGAATTAAACTAGAAATCAGTAACAGAAAAATAATCGTAAAATTTCCAGACACTTAGAAATTAAATAATATACTTCTAAATAATCTATGTGTCAAAGAAATGTCCGAGGAGTGATTAGAAATATTTTGAACAGAATGGAAATGAAAATATATCAAAATTAGTTGAATACAGCAAAAAGCAGTGGTTTTAGGGCACTCTATAGCATTAAATGCTCATATTAGAAAACAAGAAAGATCTGAAATCAATAACTTAAGCTTCCTCCTTAAAGTAGAAAAAGAATTAAATAAATCAAGCAGAAGGAAAGAAACAGCAACAATCAATGAAATAGGAAACATAAGAAAAAAATAGAGAAAATCAATGAAACCCAAAACGGCTTCTTTGCAAAGATCAGTAAAATTCGTAAATTTCTAGCCAGGCTAAACAAGGAAAAATGAGCAAAGATTCAAATCATCAATATCAGGAATGAAAGAGGGGAAATCACTACAGACTTTATATTCATTAAAAGACTATTAAGGGAATACTAAGAACAACTCTATGCACATAAATTTGACAACTTAGATGAAATGGACCAATTCCCTGAAAACTACAAACTACCAAATGTCATCCAGATAAAATAGATAATCTGAGTAGTCCTATAACTAATATAGAAATTGAATTCATAGTTGAAAACCTCCCCCCAGAGAAGTCTCCATTATCAAGTGGTTTCACTGGTGAATTCTACCAAACATTTAAAGAAGAATTAACACCAATTCTACACTATCTCTCCAGAAAACAGAAAAGGGAACATTTCAACCCATTTTTCAAAGCTAGCTTTATCCATATAACCAAAACCAGACAAAGACAGTATAAAAAAGAAAATTACAGATCGGTATCACCCATAAACATAGACTCAAGATCTTTAACAAATCCAATCCAGAAATAGTATGACTGAAACAAATGAAGTTCATCTTGGGAATGCAAACCTGGTTCAATATTTGAAAATAAGTCAATGTAATCAATCATATTAGCAGTTTAAAGAAGAAAAATCATATATCAATTGATATGAAAAAAGCATTTGACAAAATTCAGCATTCATCCATGATAAAAGTTATCAACAAACTAAGGATAGAAACTTTCTCAACCTGATAAAGGTTGTCTCCAAAGATCTACATGTAACATCATGTTTAGTGGTGAAAGACTGAATACTTTCCCCTTGCCTTAGAAACAAGGCAAGGATGTCTAATCTCACCAGTCCTATTCAACATTATACTAGAAGTTTTATCCAGTGCAATGAGACAAGAAAAAGAAGTAAAAAGAATACAGATTTGAAAAGAATAAGTAAAACTGACTTCTTTTGGGCAGCTGACATAACCATATGTGTAGAAAATATCAAGGGATCTACAATAAAAAAGAGAGAGAAAAACTCCTAGAACTAACATGTTTGCTTAACAAAGTAACAGAACACAAAATCAACACATAAAAATCAATCCCATTTCTGTATCCTGACAATGTACATACAAGGAAATTAAAACTTTAAAATACCATTTATAGTAGGTCCCCAAAATGAGATGCTTAGGTATAAATCTGATAAAACATCTACAAAATCTATGTGGCGGAAACTACAAAATGCTGATAAAAGAAATCATGCAAATTGAGAAACATGGTATTCATGGAATGGAAGTGTCAACTGAGTAAAGATGTCACTTCTGAATTGGTCTGTAGATTGAACTCAATACCAGTCAAAATCCCAGCAGGATTTTTTTTGTACATACAGACAAACTGATTCTCAAATTTCATGGGCAAATGAACTAGAATAGCTAAGACAATTTTGAAAAAGAATAAAGTTGAAAGAACCACACCATCCAATTTGAAAATTTGCTATAAAGCTTACAAAGTAATGAATATGGTGTGGTTATTGGGGAAGAGAGAGACAGAACAATGTAACAGAGTAGAGAGTTCAGAATTAGACCCACACAATTATGGCTGTTTGATTTTTGAGAAAGGTGCAAAAAATTCAGTGATAAAAGCAGTCTTTTTTACTATAATACATGATGTTGGAACTGTTGGATATCCATATGCTAAAGAATGAACCTTCACCTAAACCTCATTCATTATACAAAAATTAACTCAAAGTGAGTCATAGATCTAAAATTAAAACATAAAGCTATAAAACCTTTAGAAATCAATGTAAAAGAAAATCTTTGTGACATAGGGTTAAATGGGGGTTTCTGAGCAGCAGCACCACTGACATTTTGGGCTTGATAATTCTTTGTCATGGAAACTTTGCTGTGCATTGTAGGATATATAGTAGCATCCCCAGCCTTTACCCATGAGAGACCAGTAACACCATGCCCCGTAAGTCATGACAACCAAAAATGTATCCAGACTTTGCCCAATGTTCCTGGGGACAAAGTCCCCCCTGGTTAAGAACCACTGAGTTGGAGAAAGAATTTTTAGATATAATGCAAAAACGCACAGTCCATAGAAGAAAAAAATGATGAATTGTTATTTTTATAAAAATGTAAAACTAGGGACTTCCCTGGTGGCCCAATGGTTAAGACTCCACACTCCCAGTGCAGGGGGCATGTGTTTGATCCCTGTTTTGGGAACTAAGATCCTGCATGCTGCATGGCGTGGCCTAAAAAATAAATAAATAAAATGGAAAACTTCTCCTCTGAAAGATATTGTTGAGAGAATGAAAAGACAAACTATGGATTGGCAGAAGATATTTCTAAATCATATATCTGACAAAGAATTTGGATCCAGGATATTTAAAGAATTCTGAAAACTCAACAATAAGTAAATGAAAAACACAATTACAAAAGAGAGAAAAGAATTTGCAGCCATTTTACCAAAGAGGATTTAAGTATGACAAATAAGCACATAAAAAGATGTTCAACATCATTAGCTATTAGGGAAAAGCTATGATGAGGTATCACTAAACACCTATTAGAATGGCTAAAATAAAAATTACTGAATTCCAAGAGCTGGTGAAGATGTGGAGCAAGTGGAACTTTCCAAGCATTGCTGGTTTGGATGCAAAATGGTACAGCAACTATGGAAAATAATTTGGAAGTTTCTTATCAAGTTAAACACGATTTTACCATATAATCCAGCAATCACACTCCTGGGTATTTATCCTAGAGAAGTGGATACAATAACCTGGATATGAATGTTCATAACAGCTTTATTCATAATTGCCAAAAACTGGAAACAACTTAAAGGTCCTCCAATGGCTAAATGGATAAACAAACTGGTAGATCAATACAATGGAATGCTATTCAGCAATAAACAGAACAAACTGTTGATCACAAAACAACAGAAGAACCTCAAAGGCATTATGCTGAGTTAAAGAAGCTTGCCTCAAAAGGTTACATATTCTATGACATTCATTCCTTAAACTATAAGGATGGAAAAATAGATCAGTGGTTAGAGGTAGGGTTAAGGTGTAGCTATAAAGGAATGATATAAAGGAGATTAATGGGATAGTGGAAACTTCTGTATCCTGGTAGTGGTGGTGGTTACATGAATATCTACATGTGTTAAAATTCATTGAATTATACACCAAAAGAAAAAAAAGCAATTTTATCATATGATAATTTAAAAAACAGACAAGTTCAATTCTGATGGTACTTTACTAGCTTTATAGGATGTAGTCTAAACTTCTTAGCAGGAATTACAGGGCCCACCCTGGTGGTAGCTCCTCAGAAATAGGGCTGTTTCCCTCATAAAGCATAAGAATGTTGTTTTTATGGAGGTAGACTGTGGTCCTGAAGGTCACAACTGTTTTGTCTCTAAGTAAGAGACAGTTTTTAGTATTGGAAAGTCGAGGATTTAGAATATCTGAGTTCTCACACTGGTGTAGCATTTTGTGGAATCCTGGTCTAGTACAGCCTCAGTTGCCTCCCTATTAAATGTGACAAATAACTGGTTCCCTCAGGGTCACTATTAGTAGGGCAGAAATTGAACCACTTTCAATCCCAGGCCTAGCCAATTTTGCATCTGAACAGAACACTCCTTCCCACTTCAACCTTTATGGAAGGGAGAGGAGTATGTGATGTATGGTTTAGGGGAGCAGATTGTATTGTCGAAAGTTTTTCGAGGTACTTTTTGCATGTATGCATCTAGTTAGCAATCTGGGTTGTACTCTACCTCAGTTCTCCTCCCCTGTAACTAATTCATTTCATTGGAATCTGGATCCTGCAGAGAGTTGGCTTCTAAAACAAATACAGTGGCAGGTATTCCCCCATAGGATTGTCCTGAGTTGTTTCAGGTTTTAGAACTTTTTGTAGCAGCCCTTTCAGTGTTATGATCACCCTGATGGAGAGTCTTAGTTTGTGCTGCTGTTGTTCCCCACCCCTCGCCACCTGCCATCCCTACATGCATGTGGCTTGTTTAGAGCTTGGATGACAACCCAAGCCCACTCCCCATTTCCACCACCATTCAACTCCTCCCATGCTGAGGTAAATGATGAGACACTGGTGTTGATTATATTTATCCATTTATTAAAATACTTTAAGAAGCAAAACTTTATTAACTTTGAAGACTGGTGTTCCATTTTGTGGGGAGGAGGAATAGGCACACTTTGTGGACCTTTTCTTTCTGCTTTTTCCTGTTACCCCATAACTACCCCAGTTTCCTCCCCCAATCAGCCCTTGGCCCTGCTGCTTACTTGCAGGGGTCTCTGAGGAAACAAAACAAACAAAAAAACAGATTAAAGATTAGCAGACAAGTAGACAAATGCAATTCCACAAACCATAAAGCCAATCAAGGTCCTTTACAGGATGGAATGGTGCTAATGGGTTTGGTTGTTTTGGTATTAGTTTCTACTTCTTATGAAATTAAAATTCTTCTACTTGTGTCCTGAGGGAAGATGACATTAACCCCAACTGTTTCTTCTGATCAACTTTAACCTAATTTATTAAATTGAAAATGTCTTCCTTATTCTTCCCTTGCCCCTTTAGACAAAACACAGGCCCTTTTCTGGTGAGGTGAATGATAGCTGCTGACCTCCTGTAGTATTGACACCAAAAGCAGATGATGGCAGTCCAAATCCACTGGCATTCTCCTTCCCCACTGTTCTTCTTGCTAGGAATTGCCCATTCAATCAGTCCCTCAGAAAGTGCTCCAAAAGATGCAACCAAACCCCAGAACTTTGGCTCTTGATGTCAACTTTGAACATAATTGAGATGGATATTTGGTGTCTGGTCCCACCACCTGAACAATTATATTACTGCAAGTAGTTAACCATGAAGTCCTGAAAGGAGCTTATGCTTCCAGAGGATGGGCCACCTCCCTTGAGAAAGAGATCACCACTTCTTGCTTTGTTTTCAAGCTAGTATGTGCAAAAACAAGTGCTCAGCAAAGCTGTCTTCCTTGTTTTGGGAAACAACTGGTAACTAAGCAGTTTAGGAGGTAACCAAGGGATTTAGCAAGCCACACCTGCTCCTGGGCCTCATCCCCTATCAATTCTGCTCCATGAGTTGACTCCAGCCTCCAATCTTAGTGGTTTCATTCAATATCATTCTGATTCAGGGTGGGAGGATAGGGTAGGTAAAAGGGAATCCAGATGGTACAACAGAGCAAGAGTAGCATTACAACATACAAAGATGGATAGTAAGTCAGCAAAGTAAACACAAGAGATGGAGTACTATTACAGTTTACTGTCATTGGTGATAAAAATAATTACAAGACACAGCCCTGCTTAGGCACTGCCAAGTAAAAGCTACCCTCTCCCAGGACTTCCTTTTGTTTCCTAAAATTTGCTCATTTGGAAATTTTTCATTTTGAAAAAGGCTCTTCTGAAAAATATGCAACTTGGTTCCCAACTCTGTGAGTGAACGTGTGTGCAGCTGTTAATGTGTGCAGCCACGGAGGAGCCAAGTTGGGCTGCAACGGTGACCTTATTGATTTGATCTAATACCTCCTCCTGGGAAGAAAGAGTAATACGGAGAAAGCCAAAGACACAGCAACAGCACATTCCCCACTTAAATACATACAGTAAGTTAACATATTCTGATGCTTAAATAAGTTTTAAATGTTTTCTCTCAATGTTTTTCCATTAACTTTCTTCCCTAGTTGTAGAGCTAGGACATTTTTGTTTGTTTGGCACAGCAATCAGACGTCTGGGGACTATCCCCTTGTTAGTATTTTTCTCCTCACCCCTGCAGAGGTGGAACACAGGTGGCTGGTTTAAGTGGGCTAGGCTGGTGGAGTTCCAGAGTTGAGAACCAGTGCTTAGAGTTGGATTGTGCACCTCGATAAACCAGCGATTGGACTGAGTCAGGTAATTGAGCACGCTAAGTTTTTCTGAGAAGTAGGGAGAGGCCAGTTTCCTGGCTTTCTGTTGATAAATGGGAAGGGACACTTACTCAAAGGTATAAGTTGAGGGTGGGTGGGGATACAAGGCAGACATGAGAGAACCCCTGGAGAAATACTGGAGTTTGATTAGATTTGCCTGACTGGGCGCAGGCATTCAAAAAAATGCTAATTGGGATCTGGAGCAATTTTGGCCTGGTTTGTTTTCATGAGAAATTTGGAAGAAGAACCATGGGAGAAGCAGAAGCTTTTAGCCTCCATTTTCCCAGGGTCATGTTCTTTCTGGTCACTTTGAATGTCCCTCCGTACTCAAGGGAAAGGAGCAAGAAGGGAGATTCAAAAGTGATTTGGGGACTTAACCAACAGCCTGCCCAGAAGATGCAGGCCAAGATGGAGCTTGTGGGGAAGGGCCTAGGCTGTGACTTGATTGTCAGGCAGTCCTTAGCTCAGACATCTGAGTCACAGAGCTCAAGGCCTGGTTGCTCCATATAGTGTTTATTGGGGAAGGGGACAGCACAGGTTGGGCAGTTGCTGATGTAGAGTCCAGGACAGATAGAGCGAAAAAGGCAGCATGCCAGCTTAGCCCCCTTCTCTAGGGCATTGGTGTTTTTGTTCCCCTTTCTGTGGCCTGGCTCAGAATTTTAAGGGGGCATCAGAATCAGCTGGGCCATAGGTAGATCCCAGCCACTTCTAAGACACTGAAAATGCACCAAAAGATTAGAAGCTCCACCAAGAACTAGGGCAGTTGGTAGAGGCATATGTGTGTGTAGGGTAATGGGGGTGGAGGATGGGATCAGGGTGGGGAGGGATTCCTGGGTTAGCACAATAAATTATAGGGTCATTTAGAGGTCGAGTTGTATTTTCAGTTCTTAAAAATATATATATATATATTTATATATATACATCTTTATATGTCTCTATACATAACTATACTGCAGCACAGCAGCAAAACATTTAGTCTAAAAATCCAGCAAGAATGCAGGCAAACACTCCATGGAGGCATGCAGGCTAGGATCAAGGCAGTAGGAAGGGAGCCTGTATGGTTGCCATAGGGGTGAGTTCCAACCAATGGGCCCACCCAGCCACCAGAGCACCACCTGGACATGTGCAAAGACATACATGCGCACATGGAAAAACAGAAAGGGTTTGCAGAGAGAGCAGTCACCACAAGAAAAGATTTCACATGGTCATTGTAAGAGGCAAGTGGACAAGCCCCCAGGACCTAGTTCTCATCTTAATAGGCCAACTAGGAGAGACCTTCTGAAGTCACAAGTTGCAATTGACAGGGATTGGGGGAGAAACACCACCAAGCCTGGCTGTCCTGACCCCTCTCCTCATCTCCCTGAGAGTATTTCTTTCATTCATTCCCTAGCATCAACAGTTTCTCTGCCAGTCAGAGAAAAACATTCCCCAACTCCCTGAAAAGGTGAACTCCCTTGAATCTTTTGTAGATCCCAGGCCATTCACAAAAAGCTTAGTTCAATTAAATACTGTAGTTGCTCAAGATGCACGAAGAGAAGGAGAACTGAACAAGACAACTCGGAACAAGAATCTTTGGCCAATGAGAAAATGTAAACCTCTAAGGAGACCTGATTGAGTCCAGGAAAAAAATGTATTAGTGTAAAGAATTGGAGGATCTTTCTTGGTGGTGCTCATGTTTGTTCTGAAATAATTTAGTCTAGCCTGTATTGAGGTTTCAAGAGTTTTTAGTAGAATCCTAAATGTTGTGAGTTCTCCTTCCAGCTTTCAAGGGTTATAGTTGAGATCCTGATGGTGTTGGAGGATCATCATCTTTTGCTTCATCTTCATGATGTCTGCGGTGCCACAAATTTCCTTTATAGAAAAAAAGCAAGTATAGAAATAATGAGGTTAGCACATTGCCAGATGCCTAAATTTATGGATGCTAAAGAGAGCAAAGAGTCCTTTAGGAGACTGGTTTGTTCCTATTGTACCAACCATTTTTAAACCATCTTAGAAAACCAGCTGATGTCATGCAAGCCAAACACAAATGGGATGAGTTCTCAGAACCTGATAATCCATGAAACTGCTATTGACCCTTTCAGAGTCTTCAGAAAGACTCTCAAGCACCATGGGTCTCCCAACTGGCAGATTCTTAGGGACTCAAACCAGTTGGACCAAACATAACTTGGTCCAGGAGATTCTCTCTTGGCATCTGTATGAAGTCTCAGTTCCTCAAAAAACAAAACAAACTGCCACCCTCCATCCCTTTCCCCCCATCTCAAGCTTCCAGGTCATCTAGGCTCAGAATTTAGGAGAGACGATTGACATCAGAATTGGCATAGCCGACAATTCTAAGGGAACCTTCTTTTGAGCCCCACTGATATATCAAGAACATTTAAGTCCAATTCTGAAGAAGGGGTGGAACCAAAATTCAAATAATGAAACAAATTTTGCATTTCCAGGGATTTACTATAACAGATAAAGAATAAGAGTGTTTAGATAGGTCGTGGAACCTGTTCCTGACCCTGTAGGTGCCCAGCACTGACACCCCCAACCCATCTCAAATAATAGTGCTTTCTGGAGCAGGACCAAAAGCTTGTAGTTGTATTTGACTGGGAAATAGATCTAAATATGACTGTTTTGCCATACTTTATCCACTGAGGAAAGGAATGGGTCAAGCAGAAAGGTACTGGCTGTTCTCATTTTTCTCTTCAGCTGTTTATATCACAGAGATCACAAAGCAAGGTTGCCTCTCAGGTTCTCTCCCTGTCAGTATCCATATATCACTTTCTTTTTTTTTTTTAAGGAGCTTTTTTTTCTTTTTCTTTTTTTTTTTTGGTGTACCGTGTGGCATGCGGGATCTTAGTTCCCCAACCAGTGATCGAACCCGTGACCCTGCAGTGGAACCGTGGAGTCCTAACCACTGGACAGCCAGGGAATTCCCTCCATATCACTTTCTAACTCACACCTTGTCCAAGAGACTGCTTGGCATCCCCTAAGGTTGGCTCCCAGCCGGCCACCTCCTCCATCACCACCATACCCGTGCACATTTCTAATGTGAGCTTCAGGTCTTTGGGAAGTACCCAGGCTGCTGGGGAATCCTTTATGACCTCGATGCCTGTGGGAGAAACTTACCAATGAAGCCCTGGATGCCTTGGCCTGATTTAGGTTTGTCTTCCTTTTCTGGCTTCTTCTTTCCCAATTTGGGGAACTTAACTTTCAATCCGAGGCTTCTACTGTCAGTATCTGAAGACTTTTCCTGGCAAACCACAACAAGAGGAAGGTCAAAATGTTAGTTGCCTAATAGTCAGAAACAATTCCTAGAGGCCTGGCAAGGTGGTGAACGAGGATGCTGCAAGAAGCAGGCAGATCTGCTATCTATCCAGGTATGGGAGATACCCCTACTCACTAGTCTTGTGCCCTAGAAGGCATCTGATCTTTACCAAGATCCTACTCTGTGCCAGGTACTTTGCTAAAAGCTTTAATAAATGATCTCATGTTAATAAATGCTCTTCTGAATTGCCTTTCAGAAGAAACCTAAAGGAAGGGCACAGGACCTTCCCTTGGAACCAAAGCTTTGGAAAGTCCAATAAATAATTGACTCTCATTCAGCTTTTCCCCACCAAAGTGGATCTGCGCCTTCTGTGGCCTTAAGGTGAGCAAGTTTGGTATCAAGTGAAAGAGCAACATCTTCCTGTCTTTCTTTCAATCTATTCTGCCCTTCTTTAGAGCCTCACTTCTTCATCTTTATGGAAATGCTGAAGTCCAGAAAAGAGATTATGCCCAGGCCAGGCAGACTCCCATATTGAGACCCCAGAGCATGGACTGTTTGCTTCATTTCTCTCAATATCCAGTCTGTTTGCCTAGGTCAGGAGCTTGGTGCAAGATAGCTGAACTGAGTAAGAATGGGGTGCTACAAGAGTGTGCTTCCTTTTCTGCATAACAGCATGTTTTTCTTCCCCAGGGGGCTACTGGTCAAGAGCAGCAAAGGCATATGAGAAAGTTATTAAATCCTTTAAGACCTAAATTTGCCTATGGCTTTTTCTCTTAAATGGTAGCCCAATTGCTGCACTAGTCCAAACATGCTTGTATGGCTTGCTCACATGCATATAACTGGTGTATGAAGCCAGAAAACAGGCATAATGAGTAGGAGAACCAAGTATTCCTACAGGTTGAAGTGAGCAGTTCCATGGTGGAGAAATTTAAAGAAAAACCCTGTCAGACCGTAAAAGGTATAATTTACCTGGTGGTAGGTGGACATCTTTGAGTCATTTGATTTATGAAATGGGACTATTTTTCAATCTCAGGAGAGCACTCAGAATTGTCAAAAAATGATGACATCCCCACAGCTATATTATAGCCACAGCTGCCATGCTTGATTTTCTTTTAAGCCACACACCTACTAGGGGAAAGCATTGAGATAGCCTACTTTCCTCCCAGAGTGGGAGGGACAGAAAGCAGCAAGGAGAGGTGATATTTGGTAGATTTAACCACCAGAATGGCCTGGGCACCAACCATTTAGAACAGATGTTGGCTGTAAACACCTGGTATTGGCCATAATGGTATGTACCAGACAAAATTCAGTCCCAGCAGCAGGTACTGAGCAGGGGAGGGGAATTGCAGCCAGGAGAAAGGCACAGAAAAAGACCATTCTTGCTTATTCTCTCCCAATCTTCTGATACAGAGTGGTTCTTCTTTCTGGTTATGTTCTCATGGTCATCTAGTTTTTCAGTGTGCCTTCTGCCTTGTCCTGTATACTTATGGTGAGGAGATGGGAGGAGGAGGCTCCATTGAACTCAAGCTGAAAGCCACTACTGGCCTCCCTATGCTACATCAGTCACTGTGTCCTGGCCCACACCGGAAGGCAAAGTACCAAGGAAGAATCCCTCTTCCCCTTTATTTCCCAATCCACAGGTCACATACCTCTGGAGAAAGGATTGAATTCATCCAGTCAATCTCAGATAGCTTTTCAAACTCCTTATTCATGGCATCCAGGGAAGTTTGCAGTGTGGCCTCATACTCAGCATTTCTCAGCTGGTGAAGACAGGAAAAAGAGTGAGTATCCAATGCTAAGCACCCTACCTTCATAGACTCTTGCCTTCTCCCCAACTCCCAGTCCCTGCTAGTGGCCATGAGACCACAGTGTGCCAACTTATATCTCCTTTGGCTCATGGTGTCAGTGGAAAGTATAGCCAGCTCTTTACCTTCTCAATAGGGAGATCCAGGAGACAACCAGACAGTGATGCTTTCCTTAGGGCTTGGCGTGCTCACAGTTTGGCAAGCAGAGAGGCCCTTTGACCACTATCAATTAATGCTGAAGTTGTACCCCTACAGCTTAGGGTCCAGGATAAGGGTCCTACCCTTGACCCTCAAGCCCCTGGAGACACCCAAGTGCCCCCCTAATAATAGCTACCAATTTTTGAGCAAATACTATATGCCAGGCACTGTGCATACATAGTTTCATTCCATCTTCCCAATAGCTTGATAATACCTTACAAAGTACTATTGTTCTCATTTTATAGGTGGGAAAACAGACTCAAAGAAGTTTAGTGCTCAAGATCACATGACTAGACAGAAACCCAGATCTATTCAACTCTATAGCCTACCCTCTACACCACACCATTCCAGAAAGGGTACGTGGGGTGGCCAGATGCTGGGGTGGGGGGAATCTTTATTACACAGTTACCATAATTTAAAGGCTACTTTGTGAAGCAAGGGGAGGGCTAGAGAGAGATTGGCTCAAATTTTCCCTTCCTGGCAAAGAGGGTCTGCCTCCCCAGGCTGTGCTTTTAGCCCCTAGCTATTCACTCTTAGTGAATGATGGCTTGTCCCATGGGTTTAGGAAACAAAGCTCAAGCATTCCCTAGTAACCCCCAGCACCCACAGGATGAACTCTGTATGCTCCATGGGAGAGTTAAAATAGATTATTCTGGGACCATCTCCAACTCAGAAGAACCAAGTTCTAAACCAACAACATAAGTGAGATAGTTCATGTTCCATTAAATAGTGAGCTGGGAGAACAGATGCATGCTGATATCATCAGCTCTGACACGCTTTCCAGCCCACCTACTTTGGCTTCATCTCTCCTCTCTGGCATGTGCTCTACTTTCAGTCTGGCACTTATGTAGCTTCTTGCTGTGCATGGGCCAGCCTTAAGTGGAACCCTGCTGTCTGTCACAAATGGGTGACAGGTGAATGAGCGAGGGATGGGATTGGAGGTTATGACCAATCAGGATGGGATATGAGAGGGGAACAAGTCATGTTGTCAAATAATCTCTTGCTTTTGCTTTACAACGAATGATTTAGGACAGTACGGAGTAGCCCGGATGCACAGGACACGTGTGTGTACATGGTGGTGGGACGGGGAACAGTGGTGTCAAGTAGAAATGGCCATCACTTCAAGATAAGGGGGAAAGGGGCAGGGATTCTTAGGGGCATACTTACCAGCAGTGCTCAAAAGGGATTTGATAGGCAAACCCAAAACCACAGAGAAGAAAGAGGAATTGGGGTCTTAGAAAATGATTCCTAATCATAATAGAAGAGGAATAAAATGGCTTCCTAATGACTTCCTATTTGGCACCTAGAGACTCGGGCTCTGAAAAATAGTATATGGTTGGGCCTGAATCTTATGCTCTGTTCTCTTGTCCTTCTGGCTTCAATAGAGACCTTGTTCAGGACTCTTCTCTGAGATAAATGTGCAAACTGACTCAGGGGACTTTGTTACTCACTTCCTGGTTTCTGTTCTAACATCACTAAGCCAGTTTGCCACATAAGGGAAGTGGGAGTTACTGGGTGGGATTTTCTTCATCAAAAGGCTACATCCCGGGCTTCCCTGGTGGTGCAGTGGTTGAGAGTCCGCCTGCCGATGCAGGGGACACGGGTTCGTGCCCCGGTCTGGGAAGATCCCACATGCCGCGGAGCGGCTGGGCCCGTGAGCCATGGCTGCTGAGCCTGCGCGTCCAGAGCCTGTGCTCCACAACGGGAGAGGCCACAACAGTGAGAGGCCCGCGTACCGCAAAAAAAAAAAAAAAAAAAAAAGGCTACATCCCTCTCCCAACACTGACTGTTCTCCTTCTTCAAGGGGAGGAATAACAACATTCAAATGAAATAAGCCTGGACTTCCCCGGTGGTGCAGTGGTTAAGAATCTGCCTGCCAATGCAGGGGACATGGGTTTGAGCCCCGGTCCGGGAAGATCCCACAAGCCGCGGAGCAACTAAGCCTGTGTGCCACAACTACTGAGGCTACATGCTGCAACTACTGAAGCCTGCATGCCTAGAGCCCATGCTCCACAAGAAGAGAAGCCACCGCAATGAGAAGCCTGTGCACCGTAATGAAGAGTAGCCCCCACTCGCCACAACTAGAGAAAGCCTGTATGCAGCAACAAAGACTCAATGCAGCCAAAATAAATAAATAAAATAAGAATAAATTTAAAAAAATGAAATAAGCCTTACATCCATGCCACCTCTATGATATGGCCTTTCTGGAGATACATGGTCATTCTTAGCAGCCGTTTGCACCCAGGTCTCGTTTGGATGTGTGTATGTGTGTGTGTGGGTCCTTACCAGGTTCTATATTAAGTATGATATGAGCTCAATTTGGGTTGTTGGCTGGCACAAACCAATTTTCATGACCCCATGAGCCTCAAGAAATCCTGAGTGGCAATAAGAGGCCAAGCTCCCATATTTCCTGCTGCCCAAATTGGCAAGGCCATTTAGCTCTGCCTATATATAGAAGGTACTTCTGTTGCTGTCGCTGAAGGCTGAAAGACTCTAGCCTGGGGCTCAGATGCTGGGACAGCCTGGCCTGACTGCCTTAACCACTCTTCCACCTGTGCAGTGTGCCAGTTAGATGTGCAAATGGAAAGGGGGAAGTGGCTGCACTTCTTGCAAAAATCAACTCAGAGGCCCCTCTTCAAATAAACCTTAATTAGATGAGAGGCAGAACAGTACCTTCCTAGGGGCCTTAGCAGCAAACCTAAAGTGGAGTAGTCATGATCAGTTGACTCATTAAAGCACACTCACCAGGTGTGCCTATGGGCTTTGCATTATGAGAAACAGCAACTCTTCCTGTAGCTCAAAAACTGAGCCTCAGTCCATTTTCCCTAACACTAATAAAATCTACCATCTGTCAAGCTGCTAGGAAGAGCTAGGCACATAATATACAGTAGTTTGTTTAATCCTCACAACAACCTGGATAGGTAGAGATTTTAATTCCTATTTTGTAGGTAGGGAAACTGAGATCCAGAGAGGTGAAGTTACCTCACGTACCTACTGTTATGGATTCATTTGTGTCCCCTCCAAAAAGATATCTTGAAATCCTAACCCTCAGTACCTCAATTTTTTGGAAATAGGGTCATTGCATATGTAATTATTAAGATGGGATCATTGGTCTGGTCTGGACTCTGGAGTAGGGTGGGCCCTGATCCGGTAAGATTGGTATCCTTTAAGGAGATGGCCATGGGAAGACAGAGAGACACAGGGAGAGCACCATGTGAATATGGAGGATTGGAGTAATGCATCTACAAGCCAAGGAACACAGCAAAGATTGCCAGCAAGTCACCAGAAGCTAGGAAGAGGCAAGGAAGGATTTCCCTACAGGTTTCAGAAGGAACATGGCCCTGCTGACACCTTGATTTCAGGCTTCTAGCCTACAGAACTGTGAGACAATAAAGTTCTGTTGTCCTAAGTCACCCAGGTTTTAGTACTTTGTTACAGCAGCCTTAGGAAACTAATATAGCTAGTAATGGGCAGATTTGGGATTTGAACTCAGAGACCCCCAACTTTCCCCACTATTCCTTACTGTCTTTCCACATGGTGAGAGACGTATGTGGAAACTTGGGAGATGCAGAGCAGCTCAAAAGAGCTCACCCTTTTCTACTGAAACTATATGAGGTATGATGAGAAAACGCTGCTTTTGTTTGGCCTAGTCTGGACCCAAGAGACATTTGCCAAAGGAGATAGACTTTTCTTCAAGGATATGGTAGTCCCTATAGATTCGCATAACTTATAAAGTGACACGATCAATGACAACTCTGGGTGAAGATGACACAGCAGGGACTGCCAGGTAAGCACCTGGCCAAAATGCTCCTACATGTCTTCCAATGCTCTAGAACCAAGCACAGGCTGTGACCATATTCAGATGGGATACTTTGCCCTCCCTGTTCCAACCCCATCCACTCACCAAGTTTTCATCCAGGAAAGCTTTGGTGTCATCGTAGAGCCCTTTAAGACTAAATGTAACATCTACTGCATCATTTCTGGTTAGAGTCTGAGAGGAGAAGAAAGGAAAAGAAAGGAAGGGAAAGGACAAAGACAGAGGAGTTGTTGGTTAGTAAGCATGCAGCTGGCTTCTCTGTGGGAGGGTAGGAGCAGGCTAGTAGGATGTGGCTATAAGTGAAAAAGTAATATTCACGATATAGCACAACTAGTAGTTCAGCATGGGCACCAACCAGTCAAAACTGATGCCAGCTATCAACTACCAGTACAGCTGTATTGGTGTGTTGTATGCTGTGGCACAGCACAACTTGGCATTTGGCATCACTGATTGAGTGCTATGGGTATAGGGAAACAGGGAATATGCAAACCAGATAGTAAGTTTGAGGCCACTTGTTGCCACTAGGCTGAAGCCACCTTTCCCATGGTACATGAAGTTAGGCCTAACCATCTGTCTTCTTGAAACTCCAGGCCTGGAGCTCCAGGCCTCTTCCAACTAAGATCCGGCCCCAAATAAATAGGTAACCTACATTTTAGGAGGCCCTGACCCTGTATGTGGCCCTTTTGTATTGTTTGCCTAGCACTAAAGTTACTTTTTAAAAGCATCACTTAAAAATCTTCTGCCAGTGGGTAAAGTCACAGGATGGCACATTTAACATCAAGAATCTAATCTAGACCTTCCCCACGAGAGGAAAACCAAGGCAGCCTGGAGCACAAGTTTCAATGACAAGTGTCACCTTAACAGGTTATATAGGGATCCTCCTGGAATGAGGAAGGGCCTAAGCCAAGTTCCTCTCCATTCTCAGGCTATTTCTCCTTGAGGCCAGTGTGGTAGATAGTTATCAGGCTGATGAAATCTGCTATGGGATTCTCCCAGTAACCACTCTGGACCAGTAACCATTCTCCCAGCAACCATTCTCCCAGTAACAAGTCAAACAATATCTGCCTCCCCCTCTACTCTATCCATCAGTTTCCTGCCATGTCATTTGCCCAGTTTCTCTACCCAGCCTCCAGCTCCCCTTCCTTCCCTTTCCTATTTGGTTTGACTCCTTTCCTTCATCTGCCGCTTCCCCCCTTACCTCAATGGGAGTGCAGGAAGCTGCACCTGCCTCATTGCTACTGTCTTGGTTGTAAAATATATCATTCAGGATGTTAGCACTGGCATTCACAGAGTCCATGAGGACAGACACATGCTGGTGGACCTTACTCAGGTCAGTAAGTCTGTAATAAAGCAAGGACAGATAAATGAGTCTAGAGTTCTGAAGGATATCTGGCCTGAGGTGCTGGTGAGGGTTGGGATTAAGGGTAAATTGTATTCTTTACTCTCTCCTGTTATTTCTTCTCATTTCTAGGGAGCCACCTATGCCAGAAAATGTTTCTACTCTTCTCTAGCTATTCACTTTTGTCCATCCTTGTCTCACCAGAATTAGATACTGGGTGCTTTGGGAGAGTGGGAGGCTAGAATAGAGGAAGGAGCTGACTCCAGAAACTCTAAGGCCCTCCTGATATTTAAGGGCAAGGATAAGCATTTTTAGTCCTGTTGGGTCTGGGGCAGCAAGAGGAGATCAAAATTTATCTCTGGGCCTAATGGTAGAGGTCCAAGCTGGCTTACTGCTGACCACAAAGACTATTTCCTACCTAGAATGTCAGAGTCCCTGTCAATCCTCAGAGCTCTGAGCAATACTCCTTTCTGAGGCCAGGCTCTCCAGTAGCCAATAGATACAAGTTGGCTTCTTCTCCCTATCTCTTCTTGGGATTCCCAGCCCTGTATCTGGGCCAGTCCACTTACCTGCTGATGAGGTTTTCTGCAAGCTGAGCTAAGTGCTGCATCTGGGCATACTCCTCATCAGAGAGGCTATCTTGAGATTCCTGGGAGTCCAGCTGGGGTTGAGAGGCAGCCTGGATTTCAGAATGCTTGCACTTCCACATTTTCATTGAGTTCTCAAAGTCCTGGCGATAAAGACAGTGGCAGAGCCTAAAGATTGCTGTAGCTAAGACAGCATGTGACAGATCTGTCTGTGAGCCTGATATTTGTGGGTACTGTGGGGAAAGGGGAAAGAGGGCCCCATCCATTCCCCCATACACCTATCTCCACACCCATACATCTGTCTAACATTTTATTCAATGTCTCTTTCATACTAAGCAGTTTTAGTTTTTTGTTGTTGCTGTCGTTGTTGCTGTTACCGTGCCAAGTCTTGGGACAACATACTTGAATCAGACAGATGTCTGCCTTCCAGAAGCTCCTATAGGTAGGTATCATGACCAATAAGAAAGTGGAGCCCTTTTCAGCTCCCTTCTTTGCCAAATCTAGGCAATATATTCTGATGGATTTTAGAGCTAGACATATCTCATTTAATTTTGAATTGTGCTTCTGTCATTGACTAGTTGTGTTACCTTTAGCAAAGTATTTAACCTCTCTGGTCCTCATTTTCCTCACCTATAAAATGGGAATAAGTGTATCTACCTCATAGGATTGTTGAGAGGACCTACTTGAGAGAATATATGTAAAGTGCCCAACACAAAGTAGGTAGCTTATAAACTAGACATCGCATCCCTTCTCTATTGCTGTGTCTATGGACTGTCCACAGGCCAGAGTGGAAGAAAGCCTCTAAGCATTGAACATCTGATTAATAATGGCTCCTTTCTAGCTTTAGGTGGTTTAGCTGAGGTGAGTGACATTTGTGAATGCAGTATTTTAAGACGCCTTAGAGGAACCTAAAGACCATATTCAATGAAGACTCTCTTGTTGAAGGGAGCAGATTTCTCCATAACCACCTGAGGCCTTTAACTCTGTGCAGTGGAGGGAGGAGTACAACTTTGTGGAAAACTACAGAAGGGAGCTTCTTGTCTCACTCTCTTGGACAGTGCTTTGCAAGTGTCTATGTATATCAGAATGTCTCAGGGAGCTTGTCTGCAAATGCAAGTTCCCAGGAAATACCCATCTCCATTCTGATGCAGTGGGCCTGTGTGGGGCCCAGGAATGTGCATTTCTAACAAGCACCCAAGGTGACTCTGAGATAAGTATTATGCAGACCTCTCTTTAAGGAATTCTGCCTGACTGGAAGTATTCAGTACTCAAGTGATAGCTATAGATGAGACAACGTAGGAGCCCCAGATGAGCCTTTCCCTTCTTACCCGATCTCTTGTCAGCATCTGGGCAGTGTTCTTGTATCTAATCTTGATAAGGCCTGGCCTCTGAACCCAGGCCTCCCCATCCACCTGCACTGGGATACCTTCTTCACCATCGATGGTTATCATCACCTCACGGCACTGCCAGAGAAGAGGAGGAGGGAGAATGGGGGAGAAAAATGAGGTAACGACTGTAGACCAATCTGATAATCTCACAGTCATGGCCAAATGTGTATCTGAACAGGACTGGCAAAAATGTGAATCAGATTGTCCCAGGGAGGAAACACATGTTTGCTATGGGCTTTTTGCTCCTTTGGTCCCTACCACCTCTGTTTCCAACTTCAGCCAGTACCTTGCTTCCTACCAGATAACGTGCTCCCTCCACCCTGTCATTCTTATACCTGGCTAATTCCTGAGACTACCCCACATCCTGGATTGTAGCCACAGAGCTCAAACCCTTTCTGTTGCCCACCAGGCCCGTGCCTACCTGGGCGATGCGATGATGATGCAGGTTGATGATACGGGACATTGCCATCTGTACAGAACCAAAGATTGCCACTACCTCTAGCTTCCCATCATCTATCGCAGGAGCCTCATATTCCTGAGGAGGAAGAACTGTGTCACACATCTCACCCTTGAGAAACCACACCTTGCCTATCACAAGCAGGTATGCTTTGAAAGCTCCTGGTGAGAATTTTTCTAGCTAATGAAGAGTGGAGAAACTACTATATTATTAAAAGGAGAAGAAGGTGGTCAGGAAGCCAACTTGGGAAAAGGGCACTGAGATAAAAACTCAGTCCCTTTTGAGATCACAACTCTTAACTGGTTCTCTCCCTGTCCAATCTAGCATCATAAATCCCCAAGGCCAGTCCCACTGGTCTCATGGCCTTCTTGGGTGAGCTCAGATGAAAGGATTCATGGCCAATTTCTCAGGAGATTTTATTGACAGACCTCCTTAGAGAAAAGGGCATGGCCTAGGTAACCTTTCAAGGATCTTTCAAACGTGAGGAATGGAAAATTCAAAGTCCAGGCAACACCGAAGAATTTATCTGATCCTGAGGTTTTTGGTTGATTCTTGTGCTCTGGGGTGGTAATTGCCTTAAAAAAAAAAAAAAAAAAACCTCATCATACAGCTGCTGCCAATAAAGGTCCCCAGCCCACCTCCTCTTCCCCTACACTCCAGTCAGTTCAACTCTCCTTTCTGATAGACTTTAGAGGGGTCAAGCCTTTCTTCCTCCCTGTTCCTTGTTCCATACTCACTGTGGTAGCTGTGCTGCTTCCCCAAAAGTTGACACCTCCAGCATAGCTGGTAATGTTGAGCACTACAATGCCTTGCAAGTTTGGCAAGGAGATGGCTTCTCCATCACACTGAAAGAAAAGAGTAGCCCTTATTGGCTGGCTCTTCAGATACCAATGTGAAGGGCCATTTACAGAGATGGGGGAAGGGCTCTGTCTTCCCTTCATGCTATTATTTTCTTATCCATAAAATGGAAATCTATCTTCATGATTTCCTACCATGAGCAATGAGTGAGGATCAGAGTTAAAGCTTGGGAAGGGGCTTCCCTGGTGGCGCAGTGGTTGAGAGTCCGCCTGCCGATGCAGGGGACGCGTGTTCGTGCCCCGGTCCGGGAAGGATCCCACGTGTCGCGGAGCGGCTGGGCCCGTGAGCTGTGGCCGCTGAGCCTGCGCGTCCGGAGCCTGTGCTCCGCAACGGGAGAGGCCACAGCAGTGAGAGGCCCACGTACCGCAAAAAAAAAAAAAAAAAAAGCTTGGGAAGAACTAAGGATATAGAGGAAAGTTGATTCCCAGGGTCATGATATTTCCTTTCTTCATGCCCAGGAAGGATCACCCTCTTTTCCACTAACCTCCAGGTGCACTCGTTCTTCCAGTTTCCTGTAAGAGCGCTGAAAAAGTTCCTTGCTTCCCAGAAGGCCATACCACATCTTGTTCTTAAGGCGGCTACTACAGGGAGATAAAGGTAGAGAAAGGTAGTCAGAGGGTGAATAATATAAAGATAAGTGGATGAAGAAAAGTAAGAGGAGACACCATCTTATTCGTCAAGTGCCTTCTTATAGAGAGGAGTCATGTTTAATGGTAACTGGACACAAGAGGGAATGCTAGGATAGTGTAACTGGTATCCTTATGCGAACACCAGCTGCAATGGGTTCCTGGGTCTCCTTGAGGCATCAGCATCCCATTGATTTGTCATTTTTACTTGCTTCTGATATTGGTTCAGGCTTGGAAGAGACAGGCTATATTTAGAAAGTAAGGCTCATAAAAAGCTGTGAGCATAACTGGCTACTACACATCAGCTACCCTGGCAAGTGCCACTCTGGGAGCTCAAGATTTCAGCCACTTGGAATCAATTTCATTTGAAACATGTGACTCTTAGACTGCAGTTTCTTTGAAGCATAACTTTTCTGGCAAAGTGGAGGGATTTCCAAGACCTGTATGTTAAACACTTAATTCAATGCTACAGAATAGAAATAAGCTTACTAGGAAGACTGTAGAGTAGGAGCCAGTGGAGAGAATATGGGACAGGCAAGGATATCAGGAGACTTGTGGTGGAGGTGGGAAGGACAAGGTCCTGTTGACTGTAGAGTCTCTGATAAAAACAGGCAGGGTACTTAACAATCACTATAAAGGCTGGATAGAATTTACTGTGAGCTTTTAAAGTACAGCCACAGAAATGAGCCACCACAGGGCGTGGGTTTTGAAACGTAAGAAGGCTAGCACATAGCACAAAATTATTTGCACTCTGTTTTAAACCATAAGTTCTCTGGGCACTTCAGTTTCCTTATCTATTAAAAATTGGAGTTTGGTTATATGGAAATGCAAAATACCTAGAACAACCAAAACAATTCTGAAAAAAGAACAAAGTTGGAGGACTTTCATCTCCCAATTTCAAAACTTACTATAAAGCTACAGTTATCAAGACAGCGCGGTGCTTGCACAGGATAGACACATAGATCAATGGAACATAGGTGAGAGTCTAGGAAAACAACCCTTACATTTAGGGTCAATTGATTTTCAACAAAGGTGCCAACACAATTCATTGGGGGAAAGGATAGTTTTAAAAGGTGGTGCTGTGGTAAATGGATATCCATATGCAAAAAGATGAACTCAGATTCTTACCTAATACCATACATAAAAAGTAACTCGAAACAGATCACAGACTTAAATGTAAGAGCAAAACCAAAAATTTTGGAAGAAAACAGCAAATTTTTAAGATCTTGGGTTAGGCAAAGATTTCTTAAACATGGCATCAAAAGCATGGTCTGTAAAAAAAAAATGATCAATTGGAACTCATCAAAATTCAACACTTTTGTATTTCAAAAGGGACCGTTAAAAATGAAAAGACAAGCAATAATAACAAAAAAGACAAGCAACTGGGAAGCAATATTTGCAAGACACATCTGATAAAGTACTTGTTCCTCAGCCCAGGCCTGCTCTGAGAAAGAAGTTCTGGTGGCAGGTGGGCAGGGGGTGGTGATGATGGGTGGAGGGTGTGCTTCTTTTTACTCGTAATTTAAATTTACCACAAGAACTCTGAGGCTGCCTTAGTGTATGTCTGTAGCACAAAAGTACCAGAAGGCGCCAAGCAGACCAAACAAGATGGGGTAAAATCAGTAGGTCCTGGGGAACCAAGTTAGGAACACTAAGAACCAGTAGGGCGATCTTTGATACTTTGCAGCCTTGCCAAGCAAGAACAGACCTAAAACCACTACTAGGACCTCATCAAGTTCTTGGAGACAGAACAAAGATAGGCAATTGGCTGAACTGAGTCAATGTAATCTGTTTTCAGTAACAGTAACACAGTTAGCTGAACACAGGTCAAGACTATGAAAGCAGCTCCAAGTTCAGGATGCCAGTGCAGCGTCATCACAGATCTGGTCAATATTTGGGGCAAGATATCCCACTAGACTAACCTTGGGACTAATGTGTTTTACTTCCAAAGGACGGACTCTTTCTGTTTCTTGTCTGTAAGGTAGGGGATGTGGGAATACATGTGTATATTGTGATTGTGTGTTTGTATGTAGGGAGGGGAGTTTCTTTTCCTTACTTGTATTGTCCTGGGTGTTCATCTCTTCTGGTATTGAATTCCAGAGAAATTTTAGCATCTAGTCCAATTCCAAAATAGTTGTTCATGACACACCTTTCTTTGAAGCGTCTGAAATTAGCCAAAGGGAAGAAGAGAATAGACACTGGTGCAGGAAAGAAGTGCTGTTATCATTGGGCTGCAGACTTTATCTGCGTGATCAACAACCACTGAGGGAAGTCCCCCTCTACACTGGGCACAAGGCTTAATGTTCTTGAGAGGCACATGTAGATGTCCTATTGTGTTAACTACTAACTTGTTAGCTGTAAGAGAGGACACTCAGCCAGTTGGGCGGATTCATTGGAATTGGGATTCATAATAAAGAAGTCATCTTTGGAGGCTGTCAGATATGAGTGGCCATTATCTTCTCCACATAAAATAAAGGGAAATAAGAGTCATTGACTTATTCCCATAAAGAAAGAAGATTTAAGTATCTCAGATAAAAATATATGTTGAGAGTAAAGTCTGTATTACTGTTTCCAGAGATGTCTGAACTCCTTTGTAGCAATTTCACATCAAAGGGCAAAGTGACCATACATTTGAAGGAAAAAAAAACTGTTAAAAGAGGGTAGATATGTATACAACAACAACAAAACCAAGCAGTTTGTTTTATTCTTCTGCATCCATCCATTAAAACCAGTGGTGTGCTGGAGCCAGTTCATACCAGTTTATGTAAGCTGATTATGCCTATAATTCCCAACTCTGCATTCAATGACATTATATCAGTAGCTTGAAATAGGCCATGATGGAAAGGTTTACACCAGGAATAAATCAGGGCTTTCCTCCCCACAGAGAGCTGGTTGTTAAACATTTTCCAGCACACCATTGATCAAAACTCATTAGGTAGGTCCATTGAGGCCTCATATATGAGCTTAATCCAATGGTAAAGTGGAGGGGAATGGGAGTTGAATATAGGAATAACTGGGAAGCTGCAGAAAACTTAAATAATTGCTAGCTGTGTCCTTCTTTTGAGAAACTGAAAATAGGTACAATTTATCTACTTAACCACAGATTTTTTTTATTCATTACTAAACTGACCCTACATCTCTCACATGAGATTTGTCTTCCTTGACCACAGTCCAGAAATTGGGGATTCTCTAACTGATGTAACTGATTTTCTTAATGGAACTCAAAATAAGTGAATGTGATGGAACTTGGCTACTGGGAATATTCTAAAGAGGTAGGGCTATTGAGACAGGTGTCTTTAGATTTGCTAGCTAGTCCCCTCAATGCCCACTTACTTCTTAGCAACTCCAATCATTTACTGTTAAAGGCAACAGTGAAAAACAGGTTCTTTGAAATGAAATGAAGTTGTTTTAATTAAAAAAAATAATAACTGTAACACATATAGCACCGAACTATGGGTGCCAAACACTGCCCAATGCAAGTACTTTGGATATATAAACTCAATAAATACAGCAAACCTATCTGGCAAGTTCTACAATTATCTCCATTTTATACATGAGGAAACTGAGGTTTGGTTGAATTACTTGTGTAAGGTCACACAACTAGTAAGTATAGTCAGCATTTGACTCTGGGTATCCTTAGACTATTCTCTTAACCAGAGAAAGGGAGAAGCCATAGGAAGGTTATAGGCTTAAATACTTACATAGTTTCAGGTGTAAAATATAAGTGCTCCAAATTGAGGTTATCCAGGTCTTCACTTTTGAGAGAAGATATAGAAGACAGAGTACCAAGACGAGAACCTAGACACAAAAGATGTCACCTTGGTGTCAGATACAAACAAGAAAGCCCTTCCCCCCACTTGTATTTCACCCCACTTTCTCTGTTGGAGCAGAATCAAGCTCAATGACTTTCTCCTCGATAATATTCAGGGTTCTCATTCCAAAGAGGGATCATCTTGGATGGACAGGGACTTCCACTGACAGAATAGTAAGGCTGGGCTGCTTGCTTGCTGGCAGTGAAACAGCTTCAAATCTTGGGTTTCATCAGGCCAGCCTTTTCAAAGTATCTAATGGGGTCATTACTTCTGGACATAGGCATGGGGTCTTATAGTGTGAGGTTTCTGGAGAAGAGGGAGGGATATCTACTGCAGAGTAGGATTATGGCTAAAGGAAGATGCATGAAAATACATCTTTATTCTCTGGGAACTAGAAGACAGAGATGAAGCTTAGAGTAAAGGAAGGAGAAGAGAAAGATCATTACGGTGTCTTGGGCTCATCTGGTTAATATCTTCTGAGTCATCTTCCAGGAAGAAAGTTGAACTAAAGTTCTTGACTGATATTGTCTGTCGGCTTTGCTCATCAAGAACTATAGAGAAAAAGTGGAAGGAAGGAGGGAAGGAAGGAAGGAGAGGAAGGAAAGGAAGGAAGAAAAGGAGGAAAGGAGGGAGGGAGGGTTGGTCACATTTCTTGAGCATCTCTTTTGTTCAGTTAATACCAGTCAGTGTGTGGGGAGACAAATGGAGACTCCCATTTGATCATCACATCTCCTCCATGATGCTGTTTGTGGTTTCAGCTTTCTTACAGTATTGCCATGTCTCTTCACATCCGTGCCTGAGCTTTCTCTGTTTTACTTGTTACTCTTTTCCTATCGTCCAGTAAATGTGGCTGTGAGTAGAAGCTTGGGGCCAGGGGTAGGGGGAGCAGGGTGGGAAACTTTCTGTTCTTCTACCTCCATTCTCACCTCTTTGTTAATTCCTTTACTCACATGACCTTTGTTCTAAACTTAAGCCTCTAGGACCAGGCCGTTCTTTCAAGCAAATGTCTCACCAATACCCAGAATATTTGAGAAATCGCCTTTCTTTTACCAGCCTATATATTGTATAGCTCAGGTGCTCAGCCTATGCCAAAGCTCATAGGTTCAATCCCTGTGCTGCCAGGGGAGCCTTTCTCTGTCCCAGAGCCACAGGTTGCACTTCTAAATCTGATTTATGTATTGATGGAGCAGGCTGAGGATTAGTTGTGACAGGGTTATGGCTACATCAGATTGATCTGATCCCTGCTACTTGGAAACTACCTACAGAAATAGAGGCAAACTGGCTGTTTAATGATTTCACAGTGCAGAAGGGTTATTTCCTTTCTTTCTTAGAAACTTGGCTGAGGTTGTACCTAAAGGTACCAAGGCAGGAGAAGGTATTGTAGCTAAAGGTCAAAGGCCAGCCAAAAGGACTTCCCTGCTACATGGACTTCTGTTCAATTCCAATAGCTCAGGTAGAACACACTTGGTGTTATATTTTCTGATCTGTTTTTCAAAGAAGCATTGTGGAGAAGAAGTGGGAACCAAAATGTTAAAGTAAGAAGTTGGAGGAGTTGAAAGAGTTTTCTTACTGAGTTGGAAGCTTGCAGATTGTCATGAGTTATGGGAAATGGCAATCAATGCTAGAGCTGCCAGGACCACTCTCAGAGCCCTTGTGCCTGATTAATACTGTGCAAGACATGCAGAGATGAACACTATTTTCTTTCTAAAATCATCATAGGCTCAGTGGTTGGAAGGAGACAGAAGCAGGTGGAAAAAGATTCCATGGGTGGAGGTTGAAGCTGACAGACCTTTGAGCAAAGCCACTTAGCAGCTGTAATTGTTTAGGATGATTGTTAGTTCCAAAAATAAATAAGTAGCAAGAGTTGAGTGCCTGGGAGGTAGGAGGAGCCAAAGGGGCAGCTTATCAGGACTGAGGCTTTTCAAATCAGTGGAGACTGAGGATGGACTTTGGATGCTTTATGAATGCAGAATCTAGTCAAGTTTTGGTAGTGTTGTCAAATAGTAGACCCAGAGCAAGGGAGACCATTAAACTACCCACAGGAACCTTCTCTTTCCCCTGCCTCAATCACCACAACCCTGGGGCCTTTACCTTGTTCAACTTGGAATATGATGAGTTTCAAGGACTTTTGGAGATTCTGGGCCTTTGTGGCCAGCTCCAACTTGCACTTGGCTATGTGGTCTATTTGAGGGATGAAGGGCTTTCCATCTGCCTTGGCACTGTCTGCATGTGCTGTGGTACTCTTCTCAACTGCTGCATCCTCAGCAAGGATATCAATCAGGACACTGAGCTTGTCATACATTAAGTCGCTCTATATGGGGAAGGAGACAGGGCATTGTTATGAGGGATTTGTGCCTGAAAGGACAGAATGAGGAGTCAGATGGTATGGGGAGAGGTAGGGAGGGGTACTAGTTGGCTGGAAACACTGAGCATAGAAAGTTAAATGTGGGGAGATGAAAGTTTAGGGAAAGAACTGCTTGGGTAGATGTGATAAGATAGCCAAAGGGTGTTAGGGGGTCAAAGAGACACTATTTGTTACAGAACAGCTGCAGGCATCAATATATGTTGCCTAGTCTTTCTCATGTCAGAGTGGCCTGTAAAATGATGTGTAATATGGCAAAACTAAGGAAAGATAAACATTTCTGGATTGGTGTTTTCATGGGCATGCTCCTATGAATGTGGATGTGGCTCTGCATGGGTGCCTGGTGTCTGCCTTTGTCTGTGTGTATGTTTGGGGGTGTACTACATGATTATGGCTTGATCCCCAGCTCTTAATCACTTAATAGTTTGTAAACTTAGGCAAGTCACTTAATCTATTTGTGCTTTTATATTCTAGGGTAGTTGTGAAGATTAAATAAGTTAATACATTATAAGTGCTTAGAACAGTTCCTGGCACAGAGTAAGTGCTATATAATTGTTAGCTGTTATTGTTACTGTGGTTGTTATAGAGGTGACTGTGGGTGTATTTCTAGCATGTATTTGTATGTATTTTCAAGAATGTTCTGGTATACAACCATGTGCATAACATGTTGGTGTACACTTGTGTCTCGGTGTGGACATATGCTTAGGTACATGGTACATGGATAAGCATGTATAGTGCCACTCTTCATTTGGTGAAAGGTGGAAGTTTGATGAGGATTTCCCCCATCAGGGAGGCTTACCAGCTGCTCCTCCTTGCTCTTTTACAATTCCCAGTGAGAGGCATATTTGCTTTTATTAAAAATGGGGCCCTGGCACCACAAAGAGTACAAGAAAAAAGGATGGAAACTTACTTTCAAAATCACAGACTCTATTGCTGTATTGTTCTGTTTTATCCGGCTCCAGGCCTTTACAATATCAACTACAAAATCTTCCACTGCTGAGCACAGGAATCTGGAAATATAAGATAGATGACACAATGTGACATGGACCATGAGGTCCAGAGACCTTCTCTCTTATAATGTCATTAGTGTCCATCTTCCTCCTCTTCCTTCTCCCTCTCTCTTTCCTGATCTCTCCTCCCTCCCTCTCTTTGTCCCTCTCCCCCCACTCCCTCTCCCCTCTTTGTTTATTCTGATTCTTCATGTGCATATGATGAAATATGCCAGTACCTAAGAGAATTTAACTAGCATTTCTTAGCCCAAATTCCAAATTTCCAGGAAACAGAATTCAGTCAGTCCAACATGGGTCAGGATTTCACCCTGGGTCAAATCAGCTATGGTTCAAGGGCCTGGCTAATTTAATACAAACATAATGACTTTGGGACGATGTTCCCTGTAGGGACTGTTTCTCAAAAGAGAATGTGGTAGATTTGGAATGAACCCACCAGAGTCCCAGGAGGAATGAATGACCCATGTATTTAGAAGGGGAGAATGTATTGCTCAGCTATGAGAAAGCAGCTGTAGCAGGTACCACAGAGAATTTTCCAGGTATTAAATGGAAAACAAGGTCTCCCTACTGTAGGGAGCTATGCTATGCTCTTGAATGGTATGGAATGTTGTGTTTCCCTTCTGTAACGCTTCTTCCAAATCTGTGGCTTACAATTTTGTCTTTTTGGAGTAGCAAGAGCCCTCACCCCAATCTCATCTTTTTTTTTTTTTCCCCTCGTAAACTTTCTATTCAGGAGGTTTGAGTTGGAAGAAATTTGATTTGGGAAGGTAAACATATGCTTTCCTTGGCCTCAACCCCCCAAGCTATTAAAATGAGCCCCATCTCTGACTGAGGAACAGCCCATGAGGGGCAAAAACATCCCAAAGGTACAGAGCCAAAGGAAGACTGACCTGGTTGCAATGATCATCTCTGTCGGGTACTTGGCCTTCAGGATTTTGTTCAACTCAGTGGTTGCAGATTCTAAGTGTTGGATGGCAGCAGCCTAGGGGGAAAAGGAGTGTTGAGCCCTGGAATCTTAGCACTGTGACATAGTGTGCTACCCATCCTCACCCCCCTCATTACTTCCTACTGATGCTTTACCAGCAACCCAACTGTCTCTCTGAAAATAATCACAATTAAAGAATTCTTGTGGAAGATCTCCACAGATAATCTTAGATCTGTGGTCATTCTAAAAATAAGACGTATATTGTTTCCTCTCATTTACATTAATACTCAAAAACTCATATGAAGGAGTTACTATTTGTTCCATGTTTCAGATGAAAAACCAATCTCATATTACATAGCTAGTAAATAATAGATCTGGGATTTGAACCCACATCTTTCCAATCAGAGGGTCACCTCTTATATATAATGTTAAATATAATAATGGTATCCACTTATATAGAATTTACTATGTGCTAGGTTCAGTTCTAAGATACATATATATTTTTTCAGGTAACCCTTATAACAATCTTATGAAATAAGGATTATTATCCCCATTTCACAGAACAGAAAACTGAGGCATAGGGAAGGGACAGCTGATAGATGTCACAGCCAGGATTTGATTTCAGGTAGTCTGGCTCTTGAGTCTGTACTCCTAACTACAACTTACACTCATCCCTCTCCATCACCCCCCACATTCAAACATCTACCAAGTCCTGATGATTCTATCTCTTCAATATGTTTTAACTATGTCCACTTCTTCTTATTCCTATTACCACTTCACCAGTCCAAATCACCATCATCTTTTGCCTACACAATTACATCACTGCCTATCTTTTTTCCTTGCCTCTAGTCTTTATTCCTTCAATTTTTTCTCCACATAACATGTAAATATTCTGTTTTAAACCTTTCTATTAGATAGGAGAATAGATAGATGGATAGATATGTGATAAAGAAAGTATAGTGAAATATTAATGGTAGGAGCTACCATTTAAAATTTCCTATATATTTGAAAATTTCATAATAAGAAAAATCCTTATATAATTCTTATTGCTTTTAGATAGAAGTTCAAACTTTCTGGGGGAAGATATCAAGATGGCAGATTAGGAGGACATGGAACTCAATTCCCCCCATGAACACATCAAAAATGCATCTAAATGTGGAGAAGTTATCACTGAAAACTAACTGGAGACTGGCAGAAAGACTCCTGTACAACCAATGCTGTAATAAAGATCCACACAAAATTGGATAAGAAGGGAAGAGAAGTGATCAGGTTGGGACCTGTGCCCCTGGGAGGGAACACAAAAGAAGGAGAGGATTACAAAGACAGAGAGCCTCCCTGGGGAGTGAGCAGCTCCAGCCACATATTGGGCACCACAGCCCTGGAATCTGACATCAGGAACACAAGTCCCCTTAGCTTGTTAGAAAACCAGTGGGACTAACGGGAGGGCTGTAAGAAACTTAGACTTGGAGGGACTCAAGATGGAGGAGTAGGAGGAAGTGGAACTCACCTTCCCCCATGAATACATCAAAAATACATCTACATGTGGAACAATTCTCACTGAAAACTAACAGGAGACTGGCAGAAAGACTCCTATATACCCAAGGCTGTAAGAAAGATCCACATAGAATCAGATAGTAAGGGAAGAGAATCGATCAGGTTGGGACCTGTGCCCCTAGGAGGGGACTCAGAAGAGAAAGGGGATTACACAGGTAGAGATCCTCCCTGGGGAGTGGTGGGTCGAGCCACAGATTGGGTGCCACAGACCTTGGGTCCAACAAAGGGAAGATGAGCCCGCTTGGCTGGTTGAAGGACCAGTGGGACTAATAGGACAGCTGTGGGATGCCTGGACCCTGCTTGGGAGGAGGCCGTGAAAACTTGCTAGCTCCCAAAGCAGGGCAGAAAGGGTGGATTGAAACCACCCAGCTGGCTGACTGGTTTCCTGTGACCACTCTGGCATGCATCCTAGCCTGAGCCAAGCAAATTCTCCAGCACAGTTTGCCTCATATGGCAGCTCCACATGGGACTAAGGGCTGCCACAACAATGAAAAAGCTTGGCTGTAAGATGCTATGGTGTACCAACTTATACTGGAAAAGAATCTGAAAAAGAACATGTGTGTGTGTGTGTGTGTGTGTGTGTGTGTGTGTGATATATATATATATATATATATTACACCTGAAACATTGTAAATCAACTATACGTCAATAAAAAAAAGATGTTATGGTGACTCAAACCCTAAGTGGCATCTGAGCACAGGGGGCAGCTGTTACTGGCAGTTGCACAGGTGGAGCATCAGGGGCAGATCAGATCTCTGATGGCAATCAGACTACCGCAGCCCATGCCCCCACCACTGTTGAATACCCACACCAGCCCCTCTTTCTCCAGCATTGCTCCACTCGGGTGAGGGTGCCAGTGCTGGGAGGGAAAAGAGCACACACTTAAAAGGAACTGAACCAGCTCAGACCCAACCCTCAGGGCTTTTCCTCCAGCACCTTGGGACCTGACCCTGCTCCCAATAGGGTGGTGATGACCACTGAACAGAGGGGAAGCCCTGACTCACACATTACTCTGGCCCTAGCATCTCCATCTCCAGCCCCACCTCCTATCAAGGTGACAGCTACCAGCACACTCTGAGGAAAGGTGTGACTTGTGCTCACATCAAATCCAGCTCTGCCACCAAAGCCACTGGGGCCTTGTAGACTGTATAGGGATACTCCCACATAAGGACATCCCTCTAAAACCACCATAGGTAATTGTTCCACCTAATTTCATAGAGACAGAGAAAGATAAGCAAAATGAGAAGACAGAAGAATTTGTCTCAATTGAAAGAGAAAGAGAAAAGCCCTGAAAAAACAGCTAATGGAACATAAATAACTTACTAGATAAAAAATTCAAAGCATTCGTAATAAGAAAGCTAACTGAATTAGGGAAAAGAATAGATGAACACAGTGAGAATTTTAACAAGGAATTAGAAAATATAAGAAAAGAACTAGTCAGAACTGAAGAATACAATAACTGAAATGAAAAACACACTGGAAGGTATTAACAGCAGACTAGGTGATACAGAAAAACACATTAGTGATCTGGAAGATAGAAAATGGAAATCACAATCAGAACAGCAAAAAGTATATATACGTGTGTGTGTGTGTGTGTGCGTGTGTGTGTGGAATTTTTCACATTATAGGGGTCCCAAAATGAGAGGAGAGACAGAAGATGGAAAATTATGGCTGAAAACTTCCCAAGCCTGAAGAAAGAAACAGATATCCAGGTACAAGAAGCACAGAGCGTCTCAAATAAGATGAACCCAAACAGACCCACACCACACCAAGACACATAATTAAAATGTCAAAACTGAAAGAGGATTCTAAAGGCAGCAAGAGAAAAATAGTCAGTTACCAGGGAACCCCCATAAGGCTATCAGCTGATTTCTTCACAGAAACATTGCTGGCCAGAAGGTAATGACAAGATATATTCAAAGTCCTGAAAGGGAAAAAGCTGTAACCTATAGGACACTCTACCCAGCAAGGTTATCATTTAGACTAGAAGGAGAGATAAAGAACTTCTCACACAAGCAAAAACTAAAAGAAATGAGCAATACTAAGCCTACTCTAAAAGAGATGTTGAAGGGTCTTCTCTAAATAGAAAAGAAGTAAGAATCTATAGGAAACGGAAATTCCCAAATAAGAAAGGCAAATATATAGTAAGGATTTAAGATCAATTAAATAAGCAAGCATGGAGATTAAAAGAAGAAAAAATGTAAAATCAAGTATAAAGACAATTAACAGTAAAGGGATAAGCATGAAGATATAAAATATGATTAAAAAAACACAAAATGTTGGGGAGGGGAATAAAAAATGTAGATCTTTTAGAATGTGTTTAAACTTAAATGACTATCAGTTTAAGTCACATAGATATAATTATGGGTCAGTATACTTGAACCCCATGGTAACCACAAATCATGGTAGCCATGGTAAAGACACACAAAAACCAAAAAGAAAGGAACCCAAGCATAGTACTAAGGAAAATGATTAAATCACAATGGGAGAAACAAAAAGAAGAAGTGACCAGAGAAGAACTATAAAAACAAGTGGAAAACAAGTAATAAAATGGCAATAAGTACATACCTATCAATAATTACTTTCAATGTCAAGAGACTAAGTGTTCCAATCAAAAGACATAGGGTGGCTGACTGGATTAAAAGACAAGACTGTTCAATATGCTGCTATAAGGGAATCTCTTCAGGCCAAATACACACAGAACAAAAGAGAGGGGATAGAAAATGATATTTCATGAAATCATTAACGACAAGAAAGTGGTGATATCAATATTCATAAAGGACAAAAAAGACTTTAAAATGAAGACTATAACAAAAGACAAGGGCATTGTATAATGATAAAGGGATCAATACAAGATGATATTACAATTGTTAACATATATGCACCTACATAGGAGCACCTAAATATATAAAGCAAATACTAGCAGACATAAATGGAGAATTTGACAAAGATACAATAATAGTAGAGGACTTTAACATTCCACTGACATCAATGGACATATCATCCAGACAGATAATAAGACAACAGTGGATTAAAATGACAATATAGACTAGTTGGACTTAATAGATATCTACAAGACATTCCATCCAAAACCAGCAGATTACATATTCTTTTCAAGTGCACATGGAATGTTCTCCAGGACAGATCACATGCTAGGCCACAAATAAAGTCTCATTAAATTTAAGATAGAAATTATATCAAGTATTTCTTATGACCAAAACAATATGAAACTAGAAATCAACTACAGAAAGAAAAATGGGAAAAGAACAAACACATGGAGACTACACAACATGCTACTAAAAAAACAGTTTCACTAAGACCAGGAGCAAGACAAGGTTGCCCACTCTCACCACTCTTATTCAACAGAGTTTTGGAAGTTTTAGCCACAGCCATCAGAGAAGAAAAAGAAATAAAAGGAATCCAAATTAGAAAAGAAGAAGTAAAGCTGTCACTGTTTGCAAATGACATGATACTATATACAGAGAATCCTAAAGATGCTACCAGAAAACTACTAGAGCTAATCAATGAATTTGGTAAAGTAGCAGGATACAAAATTAATGCACAGAAATCTCTGGCATTCTTATACACTAATGATGAAAAATCTGAAAGTGAAATTAAGAAAACACTCCCATTTAAAATTGCAACAAAAAGAATAAAATATCTAGGAATAAACCTACCTAAGGAGACAAAAGACCTGTATGCAGAAAATTATAAGACACTGATGAAAGAAATTAAGATGACACAAATAGATGGAGAGATATACCATGTTCTTGGATTGCAAGAATCAACATTGTGAAAATGACTCTACTACCCAAAGCAATCTACAGATTCAATGCAATCCCTATCAAACTACCACTGGCATTTTTCACAGAACTAGAACAAAAAATTTCACCATTTGTATGGAAACACAAAAGACCCTGAATAGCCAAAACAATCTTGAGAACGAAAAATGGAGCTGGAGGAATCAGGCTCCCAGACTTCAGACTATACTGTAGCTTCAGACTACAAAGCTACAGTAATCAAGACAGTATGGTACTGGCACAAAAACAGAAATATAGATCAATGGAACAGGATAGAAAGCCCAGATATAAACCCACGCACATATGGTCACCTTATCTTTGATTAAGAAGGCAAGAATATACAGTGGAGAAAAGACAGCCTCTTCAATAAGTGGTGCTAGGAAAACTGGACAGGTAGATGTAAAAGTATGAAATTAGAACACTCCCTAACACCATACACAAAAATAAACTCAAAATGGATTAAAGACCTAAATGTAAGGCCAGACACTATCAAACTCTTAGAGGAAAACGTAGGCAGAATGCTATATGACAAATCACAGCAAGATCCTTTTAGACCCACCTCCTAGAGAAATAGAAATAAAAATAAACAAATGGGACCTAATGAAACTTCAAAGCTTTTGCACAGCAAAGGAAACCATAAATAAGACAAAAAGACAACCCTCAGAATGGGAGAAAATATTTGCAAATGAAGCAACTGACAAAGGATTAATCTCCAAAATTTACCAGCAGTTCATGCAGCTCAATAACAAAGCAACAAGCAACCCAATCCAAAACCGGGCAGAAGACCTAAATAGACATTTCTCCAAAGAAGATATACAGATTGACAACAAAACACATGAAAGAATGCTCAACATCATTAATCATTAGAGAAATGCAAATCAAAACTACAATGAGATATCATCTCACACTGGTCAGAATGGCCATCATCAAAAAATCTAGAAACAATAAATGCTGGAGAGGGTGTGGAGAAAAGGGAACCCTCTTGCACTATTGGTGGGAATGTAAATTGATACAGCCACTATGGGGAACAGTATGGAGGTTCCTTAAAAAACTAAAATTAGAACTACCATACAACCCAGCAATCTCACTACTGGGCATATACCCTGAGAAAACCATAATTCAAAAAGAGTCATGTACCACAATGTTCATTGCAGCTCTATTTACAATAGTCAGGAGATGGAAGCAACCTAAGTGTCCATCATCAGATGAATGGATAAAGAAGATGTGGCATATATATCCAATGGAATATTAGCCATAAAAAGAAACGAAATTGAGTTTTTTGTAGTGAGGTGGATGGACCTAGAATCTATCATACAGAGTGAAGTAAGTCAGAAATAGAAAAACAAATACTGTATGCTAACACGTATATATGGAATCTAAGAAAACAAAAAGGTTATTAAATACCTAGGGGTAAGATGGGAATAAAGACACAGACCTACTAGAGAATGGACTTGAGGATATGGGGAGGGGGAAGGGTAAGCTTTGACAAAGTGAGAGAGTGGCATGGACATATATACACTACCAAACGTAAAATAGATAAATAGTGGAAAGCAGCTGCATAGCACAGGGAAATCAGCTCGGTGGTTTGTGATCACCTAGAGGGGTGGGATAGGGAGGGTGGGAGGGAGGGAGACGCAAGAGATATGGGAACATTTGTATATGTATAACTGATTCACTTTATTATAAAGCAGAAACTAACACACAATTGTAAAGCAATTATACTCCAATAAAGATGTTAAAAAAAACCACAATGGGACATGATGAAACCAAAGAGGAAATCAGAAAATACCTCAAGACAAATGAAAACGGAAACACAACTTCCTAAGATCTATGAGATGCAGCAAAAGCAGTTCTAAGGGGGAAGTTAGAACCAATACAGGCCTTCCTCAAGAAACAAGAAAAATCTTGAGTAAACATCTTACCACCTAAAAGTATTAGAAAAAGAAGAACAAACAAAGCCCAAAGTCAGGAGAAGGAAGGAAATAATAATAATATAATAAAATAATAGTAATAATAATATAATATAATAATAAACATAATAATCATAGGGGAAATAAATAAAATAGAGATCCAAAAAACAATAGAAAAGATCAATAAAACTAAGAGCTGGTTCTTTAAAAAGATAAATAAAATTCATAAACCTTTAGCCAGAGTCACCAAGAAGAAAAGAGAGGGGATCCAAATAAACAAAATAAGAAATGAAAGAGGAGACATAACAACCAATAACACAGAAATGTAAAAAATCATAAGAGAATACTATGAGCAGTTATATGCCAAGAAATTGGACAACCTAGAAGAAATGAACAAATTTCTAGAAAGATACAGCCTGCCGAGACTGCTTCAAGAAGAAACAGACAATTTGAACGGACTAATCACTACAAGTAAAATTGAATCTGTAATAAAAGAAAAAACTTCCAGCAAACAGCAATCCAGGACCAGATGGCTTCAGAGGGGAATTCTAACAAATATATAAAGAAGAGCTAATACTTATCCCTCTCAAACTATTCCAAAAACTTGAAGAGGAAGGAACACTCACAGATTTATTCTACAAGGCCACCATTACTCTGATACCAAAACCAGACAAGGAAACTACACACACAAAAAAAGAAATTATAGGTCAATATCTTTGATGAATATAGATGCAAAAATCCTCAATGAAATATTAGCAAACTTAATACAACGGTATATAAAAGGGATCAAACACCATGATCAAGTTGGATTTATTCCAGGGTCAAGAGGGTGAATCAACATTCACAAATCAATCAATGTGATGCACATTAACAAAAGGAAGGATAAAAATCAAATGATCATCTCAGTAGATGCAGGAAAAGCATTTGAAAACTTTCAACATCCATTCATGATAAAAATTCTTATCCAAGTGGGTATAGAGGGAACATATCTCAGCATAATTAAGGCCATTATGATAAACCCATAGCCAACATCATACTCAATGGTGAAAAGCTGAAAGACTTCCCACTAAGTTCTGGAACAAGACAAGGATGCCCACTCTTACACTTCTGTTTAACATAGTAATGGAAGTTCTAGCCACAGCAATCAGAGAAGTAAAAGAAGGAAAAGGCATCCAAATTGGAAGGGAAGAAGTAAAACTGTCACTATTTGCAGATGACATGATACTTTATATTGGGAACTCTAAAGTCTCCACCCCCAAATATTAGGACTAATAAATGAATTCAGCAAGGTTGAAGGATACAAGATTACCATACAGAAATCTGTTGCATTTATATACACTAATAATGAAATTTCAGAAACAGAAAGTAAAAAATCATCCTGTTTAAAATCATACCAAAAAGAAGAAAATACCAAGAATAAACTTAACCAAGGGGGTGAAACACCTATAATCTGAAAACTATAAAACATCGATGAAAGGAATTGAAGGTAATTCAAAGAAATGGAAAGATATCATCCTGTGCCCTTGGATTGGAAAAATTAATATTGTTAAAATGGCCATAATACATAAAGGAATCTACAGATTTAATGAAATCCCTATAAAAATATCCATGACATTTTTCACAGAATGAGAACAAATAAAAATCCATAGGGAACCACAAAAAACTCCAAATTGCCAAAGTCATCTTGAGAGAAAAGAACAAAGCTGGAGGTATAACCCTCCCAGACTTCAGAATATACTACAAAGCTACAGAAATCAAAACAGCATGGTACTGGCACAGAAACAGACACATAGATCAAAGGAGCAGAATAGAGAACCAGAAGTGAACCTACACACCTATTGTCAATTACTTTATGACAAAGGAGGTAAGAATATACAATGGAGAAAAGACAGTCTCTTCAGCAAGTGGTACTGGGAAAACTGAACAGCCACATGTAAAACAATGAGATTAGAACATTCCCTCAGACCATGTATATAAGTAAGCTCAAAGTGGTTCAAAGACCTAAATGTAAGACATGACACCATGAAACTCCTAGAAGAGAACATAGGCAGAACACTCTTTGACAAAAATCGTAACAATATGTTTTTGGGTCCGTCTCCTAAGCCAAAGGAAATAAAGCAAAAATAAAGTAATAGGGCCTAATTAAGCTTAAAAAGCTTTTGCACAGCAAAGGAAACTATCAATAACATGAAAATACAACATATGAAAAGGGAGAAAATATTTGCAAATGGTGTGGCTGACAAGGGGTTAATATCCAAAATACACAAACAGCTCATACAGCTCAATATCAAAAAAATAAAAAACCCAGTCAACAAATGGGCAGAAGACCTGAATAGAAAGTTTTCCAAAGAAGACATACATATGGCTAACAGGCACATGAAAAGATGCTCAACATTGCTAATTATTAGAGAAATGCAAAACAAAAATGAGATATCACCTCACCTGTCAGAATGGCCATCATCAAAATGTCTACAAATAACAAATGTTGGGGTTTGTTATTATACTATTGGTGGGGTTGTACATTGTTTCCAGCCACTATAGAAAACAGTACGGAGTTTCTTTAAAAAACTAAAAATAGAACTATGATATGATCCAGGAATTTCAGTGCTGGGTATGTATTTGTAGAAAATGAAAACACTAATTTGAAAAGATCCATGTACCTCAATGTTCATAGCAGCACTATCTACAATAGTCAAGATATGGAAGCAACCTAAGTGCCCATCAACAGATGAATGGATACAGATGTGGTTTATATATACAATGGAATACTACTCAGCACCCCACAAAAGAATGGAATTCTGTCATTTGCAACAATGTGATGGACCTTGAGGGTATTGTGCTTAGTGAAATACGTCAGTGAGAAAAATCAAATACTCTATTTTATCACTTACATGTGGAATGTGAAAAACAAAACAAATGTATATTTAAAAAACAGAAACAGACTTATAGACATAGAGAACAAACTAGTGGTTACCAGTGTAAAGGGAATAGGGAGGGGTATCAGATTAAGGATACAAAGCACTATGTATAAAATAAATAAGCAACTTTGATATATTGTACAGCAAACAAACAAACAAAAGAAACCTACACTCTGCTAGTGAAGAGCACACACACACTTGCTTATTCCTGAAACAAGGCAGAAAAAAACAGGTTGAAACTGAATGGGACTCTGGCCAGTTTCCTGCAACCACTCTGGCACACAGCCAGCCTGAACCAAGCACCTGTTCTACCCCACTTGCTTCACCATAACAGCTCTACACTAGGGTGAGGGTGGCTGAGGGGAGTGCTCAGATTTGAGGGACTAGGCCAGCACAGACCCCAAATGGCATCTGAATGGGGCAGGGGCAGCAACCTGGTGTTTATGGAGGCACCACATCAGAAGTATTCCAGGATTCCAAGTGGAACTGGGGACATCACAGCCTGAACCCAGGCCCACACCCATGCCAAATGCCTGCTCCAGCCCCTCTTGCTCCAGCACTGTTCCCCTCTGGGGCTAGTGTGATGGTGCTGGGATGGGGGAAAGAACACACTTAGAGGGAATGGAGCCATCTTGGACTTGACCCTCAGTGCTCCTGCTCCAGCAATTTGGGACCTGCCCCCAGCCCCAAGAGGGTGGTATTGGCCACTGAAAAAGGGAGAAGCCCTGGCTCACACATGACTCTAGCTCTCGCTGCTCCATCTGCAGCACCACCTCCTACCAAGGTGATAGCTGCCAGCACACTCTAGGGAAAGACATGACTTGTGCTCAAGTCAGATCTAGCTCTCTCACCAAAGTCACTGGGCACATGCAGACTGTATGGGGATGCTCATACACAAGGACACACCTTCAAGACTGGAAAAGGTAACTGTTTCATCTAATTTCATAGAATAGAGACAGTAAAAGTTAAGAACAATGAGAAGACAGAGGGATTTGTTTCATTGAAAGAACAGGAGAAAACCCCTGAAAAAAAAAACAACTAATAAAACAGAAATAAACAATTTACTAGATAAAGAATTCAAATCATTAGTAATAGATAGGCTAACTGAATTAGGGAAAAGAATAGATGAACACAGAATTTTAACAAGGAAATTAAAAAATTTAAAAGGTGAAATGAAAAACACACTAGAAGGAATTAACAGCAGACTAGGTAATACAGAAGAATGAATAAGTGATCTGGAAGATAGAATAATGGAAATCATGCAATCAGAATAGTAAAAAGTAAATTAAAAAAAATGAGAACAGTTTAAGGGACATTTGGGACAACACAAAGCATACCAACATAAGCATTATAGAGGTCCCAGAAGAAGAGAGAGGGAGAGGGGGCTTAAAAATGTATTTGACGAAGCTATGGCTGAAAATTTATTGAAACTGAAGAAGGAAACCAATATCCAGGTACAAGAAGCATAGAGTGTCCCAAAGAAGATGAACCCAAACAGATGCATACCAAGACATAATAATTAAAATGGCAAAAGTTTAAGATAAAGAATTCTAAAGACAGCAAGAGAAAATCAAAGAATCATATATAAGGGAATCCCCATAAGGCTATCAGCTGATATTTTGCAGAAAACTTGCAGGCCAGAAGGAAGGACATATATACATATAAAGTTCTAAAAGGGAAAAACCTGCAAGCTAGGATGCTCTCCCAGCAAGATTATCATTTAGAATTGAAGGAGAGATAAAGAACTTCTCAGACAAGCAAAAACTAAAAGAATTGAGCAATACTAAACCTACCCTAAAAGAAATGTTAAAGGGTTTTCTCTAATTGAAAAGGCTATAACAAAAAGTAAATTTCTATGGGAAAGGAACAAATTCCACTAGTAAAGGCAAATATATAATAAAGGCTGAGGATCAACCAAGTAAGTAAGCTAGTACAAAGATTTAAAGAAAAAAATTTAAAATCAAGTATAACTACAATAAACTGTGAAGGGATAAACATGGAGATGTAAAATATGACATTAAAAACACAAAATGTGGGGGAGGGGAGTAAAAAAAGTAGATATTTTAGAATGTGTTTGAAGTTAAATGAGTAACAGTTTTTAAAAAGTAGATACAGTTGTAGGTCAACATATAGGAACCCCTTGGTAACCACAAATTAAAAACCTACAATAGATATATAAAACTAGAGAGAAAGGAACAGAAGCAAACCAATAAAGAAAACCATCAAACTACAAAGGAAGAAACTAAAAGAAGAAAAGAACAGAGAAGTACAAACACAACCAGAATACAACTAACAAAATGGCAATAAGTACATACCTATCAATAATCACTTTAAAGGTCATTGGACTAAATACTCCAATTGAAAGACATAGGGTGGCTGATTGGATGAAAAAAGAAGACCCATCTATATGCTGCTTACAAGAGACTCACTTCGAGTTAGACACACACACAGACTGAAAGTCAGAGGATGGAAAAAGATATTTCATGTAAATGGAAACAAGAAAACAGGGGTAGTAATATTCATATAGGACAAAATAATCTTTAAAACAAAGTCTATAACAAAAGATTAAGGGTATTATATAATGATAAAATGATCAATACAATAAGAGGATATAACACTCTTTATCATATACACACCTAATACAGGAACACCTAAATATATAAAGCAAATATTAACAAACATGAAGGGAGAAATTGACAATAATACAAAAATGGTAGGGGACTTTAACACTTCACTTTTTTTTTTTTTTTGCAGTACGTGGGCCTCTCACTGTTGTGGCCTCTCCTGTTGTGGAGCACAGGCTCCCAACGCGCAGGCTCAGCGGCCATGGCTCACGGGCCTAGCCGCTCTGCGGCATGTGGGATCTTCCCAGGCCGGGGCATGAACCCGTGTCCCCTGCATCGGCAGGCGGACTCTCAACAACTGCGCCACCAGGGAAGCCCAACACTTCACTTATTTTAATGGACAGATCATCCAGAGAGAAAATCAATAAGGAAATGGTGTCTTAAATGACACAATAGAACAGTTAGACTTATCTACAGGACATTCCATCCAAAAGCAGCAGAATACACATTCTTTTCAATTGCACATGGAATGTTCTCCAGGATAGATCACATGCTAGGCCATAAAACAAGTCTCAACAAATTTAAGAAGATAGAAATTATATCAAGCATTTTTTCTGACCACAACAGTATGAAACTAGAAATCAATTACAGAAAGTAAAATGGAAAAACACAAACAGGAGACTAAACAACATGCTACTAAATAAATCAATGGGACATAATTCAAAAAGAGTCATGTACCACAATGTTCATTGCAGCTCTATTTACAATAGCCAGGACATGGAAGCAACCTAAGTGTCCTTCATCGGATGAATGGATAAAGAAGATGTGGCACATATATACAATGGAATATTACTCAGCCATAAAAAGAAACGAAATTGAGTTATTTTTAGTGGGGTGGATGGACCTAGAGTCTGTCATACAGAGTGAAGTAAGTCAGAAAGAGAAAAACAAATACCGTATGCTAACACATATATATGAAATCTAAAAAAAATTTTTTAAAAGGTTCTGAAGAACCTATAGGCAGGACAGGAATAAAGACACAGACATAGAGAATGGACTTAAGCACACGGGGAGTGGGAAGGGTAAGCTGGGATGAAGTGAGAGAGTGGCATGGACATATACACATTACCAAGTGTAAAATAGATAGCTAGTGGGAATCAGCCACATAGCACAGGGAGATCAGCTCAGTGCTTTGTGATCACCTAGAGGGGTGGGATAGGGAGTGTGGGAGGGAAACACAAGAGGGAGGAGATATGGGGATATATGTATATGTATAGCTGATTCACTTTGTTATAAAGCAGAAACTAACACACCATTGTAAACAATTATACTCCAATAAAGATGTTTAAAAAAAAAAGATGAGACAATGATGAAATCAAAGAGGAAATCAGAAAATACCTCGATACAAATGAAAGTGGAGACACAACATTCCAAAATCTGTGGTATGCAGCAAAGCAGTTCTAAGAGGGAAGTTTACAGTGATACAGGCCTACCTCAAGAAATAAGAAAAATCTCAAACAACTTATATTACCAACTAAAAGAATTAGAAAAAGAGCAAACAAAACTCAAAGTCATCAGAAGGCAGGAAATAATAAAGATCAGAGAGGAAATAAATAAAACAGAGACCAAAAAAACAATAGAAAAGATCAATGAAACCAAGATCTGGTCCTTTGAAAAGATAAAATTGATAAACCTTTAGTGAGGCTCACCAAGAAGAAAAGAGAGAGGACCCAAATAAAATAAGAAATTAAAAAGGAGACATAACAACCAATACCACAGAGATTCAAAAAATCATAAAAGAATACTATGAACGGTTATATGCCAACAAAGTGAACAACCTAGAAGAAACAGACACATTTCTAGAAGCATACAATCTTTAAAGACTGAATCAGGAAGAAATAAACAATCTGAGCAGACTGATCACTAATAGTGAAACTGAATTTGTAATTTAAAAAACTCCCAGCTAACCAAAGTCCATGACTGGATGGCTTCACAGGGGAGTTCTACCAAACATACAAAGAAGAGTTAATACATATTCTTCTCAATCTATTCCAAAAATTGAAGAGGAAGGAACACACTGTAGTTAATCCATACTTTCCATAAATATTTTGAGTGACTGCATAAGTAGATGGCTGACTGAATTATATCCCCAACACCTAACACAGTTTTTGGTAAATAACTGCTAATTGAAATGTCCCCAATCTTGAATGATCTCATCCTTATCAAGCCCATGGACTATACAAAAGCTTCTCTCTGGGTTTAGCCTATTATTTCAATGTGTAATAAAGATGTTGGCCTGAATTATAGCTAGGCAGTTGTTACCTCAAATCGGGGTACATCCATTTCAACTTGTCCTCTTAGCAATGGGGTTTGTCTGGGAGTCTCACGGATCATCACACTCCATCTGAAATGAAGTTTAGACAGATATTTAGGGCTCTGTTTCATCACAGGTTGGCACCAATGCTTCACATGTCACGAAAGGGGTCAAAATATTTATGTGATGGGTAGGGATGAGTTGTAGGGGTTGCCCAAGTTATCTCAGGTCACCTGATCTCAAGGTATATCCCAAGAGAGACCTCTGCTTCATGACTTCTCAAGGCCAGTGTGATGGAAGGAATTCCACCACAGAGTTCTCAGAGAGCAGTGCTTCTCAAGCAGTGGTAACTACCAAGATCACCTGAGGTGCTTTTGTAAAATACACATACCAGGGCTCTACCCAAGACCTACTGAATAAGAATATTTGTGGTAGGGCCCAGCTTGGTACCTTGAAAAAGCTCCCCAGGTTATCCTTATGAGCAGCCATAAATCAAATACTATGCCCCCACATAGAAAGTCTTTCTTCTCAGAAGATTGGAGGAGAATACTGTCTCTTCTCTAGGGCACAGATAATCAGGCCAGTTGTTTATGAGCCCTCTTTTTTTGAGTTTCTTTGAGTACCTGATGAAGCTATAGAATAGTTTCTATACTATCCTAGAATAGAACAGAAAGATGGAAACTTTCCCAAGGAAAAAATATGCTTACATGGATAAATAGCTATGCAATTTGAAGTAGGTTTATAGAACCCTTGAAATTTACCAATGGGTGCTCCTGCTCTAGGATCTTTTAAGTTTGAAGAGGGGCTTCAGTGATGTTTAAAGGATACACAGTAGACCCTGGCTTCTTAATAGGCAAAGTCCCCCAAATTTCCTTGCACCGAAGCCAGAAAGGCAATGAAGCTCTGTGAGGGAGTTTAGAACACTCCTGACTGAGATGATGTCACTGGGAGTAACTGGCAAGGGAATGGAAAAGCCACAATGACCTCATCTTTCAGCTACTCACCTGTCTAGAATCCTCACACTAGCTTGCTCCACTCTGTTGAGGATGTTCAGAGGTGATTTGTTTTTGTTCCAGAACGCACCCCAGCCGAGGACACGGGCCAGATCATTACCGGTTCCAAGAGGGATGACTGCCAGCTGACACTGCAAGAACAAAACCGGGCACCCTTTTCAGACAATCCTACCAAGATCCACCCATAAAAGAACCCAGAGGGTGCTTTTTGGGGAAAAAATATGGTCTCAAAACTAGTGGCAATAAGGGACCTATGATTTTAGGAAGTGTAATAGGAAGATGTTTGAAGTTGAGTGAAATTTTCCCTAAGGAGTTGGGTCCCACTCTTGGCAATACAGAACCTACTCAGTAAGGGGACACGTTGCTGGAATATGACAATATTTGTAGCCATGCTTTTAAAAGAGATATATAGCCACAAATTTCTATCTAGGCTGGGCCAAAGAGGTAAGGTGCCTTAAGGAGACAAAGCCACTGCAGTCAGAAGAGCAGGGGGCTGCTTAGGGAGAGGGGGGAGAGGTAGAGGAACATTTCTGCTACTCTAGAGACTTAGGGAAGAAACTCAGTGTCCTCAGAAGGGGTAGGGAATTGGGAGTTGAATGCTGCCTGATGCCACTTCTGTTTTTCTTGCTTTCCTCCCCTTCAAATCTTCATTTTGGGGCTTGGGAAATAGAGCACTGCTCATTTTTTTCTGCTAACTTCCTCTTTCTTCCTTCCTACTATTAGATAACCAGAAAATGGTATAGGTGAGCAGGCTTAGATTGGGAATCTACCAGTCAGGTTGACTGTGAAACCAGTAGGAAATGTTCTCCAGGATAGATCAAGTATTTTACAGACAAGGAGAGTAAAGACCAGGGACTTCTTGGGATAAGCAGCGCCACACTGCCAGTCTCTTTAGCAATGGCTAAATTAAGTCAGCTAGGGACTCACCCGTTCGTGTAATCCAAAGGCATCAATCAGAGATAAGACCCAGCTCACGCTGCCGTCTCCACCACAAACCACAATGCGAAAGCGAACAAAGTTCTTGAACATGCAGAGCCTGGAAGGAAGAGGGGAAAGGGGAGTTATTTCATGAGCTGATGAGTTTTACAACTCTTTCCTACAATGTGCCAGGAGCTAAGGACTGCTGCTTCTGCACCCTGCTATCAGGCTACATGTTTCCTTTCCCTTAACCCCTATCTCTCTGTGTACCTAAGATCATAGGGAATGCTCCCACAGGCAATCCTGGAGATCAGGCCTTGCCTCAACCTACACTCTTCTTTGCCCAACCTTGTTCTGGAAGTTACTAGCTGCCTAGCCTAATCTACTTGCTGAGGCCCAGGAAGAATATCTTGCACAGTTGCCAGTGGGTTCACAGAAACCAGGGCTGAACAGCCAGATGGTCTCTAAATAAAACAGGCCTGTAGTAGAGATGTATCTACTTGCCCCCAAGAAAAAGAGTGAGTGACAGGAATGGTGGAAAATAATATCCATTTGCCTCCTCCTCTGAAGTCAGGAGACATAGTTACCTTTTCCAACTGGAAAAGGTGAAGCAAATCTGAGAGCAGGACATAGGCTTGAAAGGATTTCTGGGAGAGGGCTAAAAGTCCTCCAGCCAGCCAACTCAAGATGCTGTGGAGTTGTGTTTGTGTCCTGACTTGAGAAAATAGACCTTTCCTGCCCAGGTACTAGAACTAATTCCAGGAAGCCTATCCTACTCTAGAATGTGTAGAGGGGGGAGTCCCTTCTGTACCCACAACTACATCCCTTACCCCATGCTTACCCAGCTTCAGGTCCACCCTTCGAAAGGTCAAACACTTGAGACGGGTTAAGGTATTGCTTGAATTTCCGGAGGAAGACGATCCCTTGGTGATCGCCACTTTTGGAGTTGATGAAGATGAGAAGGGGGCATGAACAGGCTGAAGACCAATCAAGATTCCAGAAATCTGGAGATACTACTAATTGGCCTAATAATGCATACAACAGAAAGAAAAGGGAAAAAAAGAAAAGGGCCATTTAGATGGAAGCAAGGCATGACTTAACATCAAATTTTGCAAAGACTTTTTAAAAAACAACTTTATTGAGGTATAATTGATATACAAAGAACTGCATACATTTAATGTGTACAATTTAATGAGTTCAGACATATGCAAACACCCATGATACCATCACCACAATCAAGATAATAGACATCCAACACCTCCCACAGCTTCCCTGTGCCTCTGAGACTGAGGGACAGAGGGGAAGTTAGATGCAAACCAAAGGGGCTTTTATTTAAGAAAACAACAATAGCTGGTCTTTGCCCAGCTGTTGCCAGGTAACCAACATTTTCTGAGCAACTACTATATGCCAATCATCATGCTACATACTGCTAGGGGTCTAGCTCTTGCCCTCAAGCTGGGGAGACAGATTCATACACAGCAGTGTATTGGAACACAAGGAATAAAAAAAATTGGTGCCACAACCAAAGATCAATAAAATGTCAAGGGAAAACTGAAGAAGGAGAAGGTTGAGAGCCCAGGAGGAGGATCAGCACACCCAACTTGTCCTCTCTCTGCCTGGGATAGCTCAGTTCTTACACTGAGAAGATACAAGGTCAGGAAAGATGGGGAGAAAAGGCTGCCTTTCAGCCAGGAGCTAATGACAGAACATATCAATGTGGAGTGAAGCAGGGAGCTTTAATGGCTCCTCTAAAGTTCTGGCAGAGCAATCTAAGTTATCATACCAATTATCAGGGGAAACAAGACTATAGGGAAATTGTCTGGACAAGAGAGAGGCTTTTAATAATCCCCAACACTGAAGTTCCCCATAGAGAAGTGGAGTTATAGCAGTCTAAATTGCCATAGCCTGCCAGCTCATACTGGGTCATAGAGCCTGTTGGCAGGGAGACAGGCAGTGAGCAATGGCCTCATAGGAGATGCGAGACAAATTGTGAGCCTCCAAACCTCTGAGCTCGTGGCTTGCCAGGGATGCCCCAGCAAAAATAAATGCAAAGGGAAAAAAGCATGTGGCTTGCTCCTGAATGGTGTGTGCCACAGGGAGAGAGGCAAGTTGAAGTGTCCCATTTGTTGTAACCTGAGTAAAAGGGAGCCTGAAGAGGAAGACTGCTGACTTGAGCAGATTTCATGGCTGTTTTGCCTGGAAAAATCTAAAGCAAGCTTCCTCTATGGGCCAATTTCTACTCACTGGCCAGTGGAGCTTGAAGACCTCCTAAGCCAGCTAGCCTGTCATGCACCAAAACTTCAGGGTTTGCCAGGGCTCATAGCTGCAAGGGGAGTCTGCTATGTCCCTTCAGTAGCATAGCTTGGAAGTAATTACCCTCCCTGAACATGTTATCCCTTTTCAATATTTTATTTTACAAAATATATGTTAACACAATGGTAGTTAAGACATTCATTCATTCATTCAACATATATGTATTGAGGGCATTCTTTGTGCCTGTCCTTGTTATGTTCCGATATACAGTGATAGACAAGATATAAATGATCTTTGCTCTTGTGGAATTTATATTCTAATGGAACGATGCAGACCATAAATAAATACACAAATAAATATAGAAAATAATGTGATATGAAGAAAAATAAAGCAGGAAAAGGGGAATGGAGACTGATGGGGGTGTTGTTTTAGACAGGTGGCCAGGGATGGCTTCTCTGGTGAGATGACATTTGAATGAAATGAGGTAGTGAGCAATGCAGGTATCTGGGGGAAGAGTTTTTTGGGGGTCAAGAGGAAGAATAAGAACCCACCCAGAGAAGGGAGACTGCCTGGGATGTTTGTGGACAGTGAAGAGAATAGCATGGCTGCTGTGGAGTAAGTGAGGGAGAGAGGTTACAGGGCCCACATAAAATGACAACAAAATGTTAGACGAATCCTGTGAACAAGGTGACAAAAATGGTATTCTGGGCTGGAATATAGTGATATTAGGCAGATTCATAACCAGGTAAATGATCATGTCCACAAGGTTGCTTTTGAATAGGCTGATGTTAATTGTAAGGGAATGTCCAGTACTATTCAACAATGTTAACCAATTTAAATAAAAACATGGAAGGCTAGCTTGTCAACTTTGAAGTACCTAAAGCAGGAGGGAGAGCCACTGGATGACAGAATCAAGATTGAAAAATGACCTTAACAGGCAGTAGGGTCAAAGTAAACAAGCTGAAAAGGGGATAAATGTGAAGCTTGGCCTTTAGGCATAAGGACATAAGTTGCAGCAGAACAAGACAATAGGAACTTGGCTTGGCAGCATCAAGCGTGAAAAGGGCTTAGGGGATTTACTTGACTTTAAGCTCCAGATGAGTCAACAGTCTGAAAGAGCTTAAAAAAAAAAAAAGGATCGTGCTTCTTTGAGCTAAGTTAATATAATCACAGTGCCCAAAACCAAGGAGCCAAGAGTCCCTCTCAAATTTGTTCAGTTCATACCACAGAAAGATGCTAAATTAGCATAAGGTTGGCTTCCTGTTCCCTTCCTGTATTTTAAAATCCTCTTTTAAGATACTAACTCATTTAACACGCATAACGCACTTGAGTATAACTTTTATTCCCTATTGGCAGAAAACAAATGATACATGAGGCACAGAGAGGTTAAGTAACTTGCCCAAGGTCACACAGTTAGTAAATGATGGAGTATGCTCCCGGGAGTAGTAGTATCAGCATCATTTCTTGTAAGAAATGGAAATTCTTGTGCCCTACCCAGATCTACTGAATCAAAAGCTCTGGGGCAGGGGCATAGGGCCTAGAAATCTGTGTTTTAAAAAGCCTTCTGGATGATTCTGAGGCATTCTTGTATTTGACAAATACTGCATTATACTGTTTTGCCCCCATATAAATCAGGGATCCTGTCTTAGTCATATCTTATTCTCTACATTGTTATCACTGAGCCTTACATATACGCAGTATTCAGTAAATGTATTAATGAATTCATATAACAAATCTTGACTGTGAATATACCATGTATCGGGTTTGAGTTAAGTGCTAGTGATAAAAGAGCTCACAGTCTGGAGTGGGAGACATACATGTGACGAACTATAATATAGTGTGTTAAGTGCTCTGAGATATGTGTTCTGGGTTTACAGCAAAGGAAGTAATTTATTTGTCTGGAGAAATGGGGAGGGGCAATTACAGAAGTCTTTAAACAGGAGACAGTGTTTGACGTTGCTCTCACCCTCTAGGATGAGAGAACAGATAGGGTAGGAAAAAGGGAAATTAGAAGACATCAGAAATTAGAGTTTGTTGACTGAATAAATAATGAATGAATGCTAATCAGCAATGGCATGTGCTTCCTCAGAAAGTCATCAAATGGATACCGCCACCTTGGATGCTGGAGAAGGGATTCCCTAGCCTGGCCAGAGGGTTGGACCAGATCATCTTTAATGACCTCATCATCTCTAAGATGGGTGGGACTTCCCAACAGGGAACATTAAAGAGTGTATTTGCCTAGGCCAAGAAGCCAGAAGGAGTCAAGAAGATATGGAGGTTTCAAAAAATACTCCTAAGAAACCACAGGCCAAGTAACACATGATAGAAAGAAGGGCTCTCAAGAGTGACATTCAATTGGATCAAGATTGCAGATGACTAGGATGAAAGGCTAAAAGCTAACTCATGGGGCATTGTATGAGACATTACACAAAAAGAATGGCTTAGCACAGGTGCTTCTAAGCAATAATATGTCATCGGTGGAAAGCAAAAGAAAGTAGTAATGCTATCAGTTGACCATCTATAACAAGAATAAGAAATGATATAAGATGGGAAAAAACAAACTAAAAAACCCAACTTCCACAAGAACACAGAACATGTTGGGCCAATTACAAAGGAGAGGTGGCAGCCCCTTAACACCTATTTGGGGGTGATTTATAAGATGCTGAGGCGGCCATCCTTCAGTCTGCCCAAAGACATCTTCCCCAGGTCCCTGTGGGGTTGAGCAAAGTCTCAGATTCAAGACTTCATTGACTTTCATTAGCAGCCTGAGTAGACTTGGCTGACTAGTTTGATACTTTTCCATCTTGCCCCTAGGCCCTTCTTTCTCCTAGCCAGTCAAGTGTCTCTTATATACCAAGTCATCAATCTCATCATCTCTCTAGTCAGCTATCTGGTAAGTGACTCTATGTGGATAAATATTTGAGTAGTTCTGAGAATAATATATGCATGCATCCCTGAGTGGGGGATGTGTGTCTGTGCATGTCATTATGGGGACATATGAGTATGCTTGCCTGCAGAAAACTGTGTGAGTGGCTCATTCCATGTATCAATGTCTGTCTGTATCTGTGTTGGGGTTGGGAAATGAACTGGAAGAGACTAGAGTGGCTCAGAGTGTATGTACTCGTATGTGCACACACGTACACATGTGCTGTGTCTAGTTCTAAAACTGTTGTAATGGTTACAGGAATCCTTGCCCCCTAGCTAATGCTGGCTTTTCCTTGGCAATGAAGTAGGCAGCAAGCAAAAAAAATTATTTCATGGATTATCTACTGTCTCGAAATCATGTAAAAGCTGAAATCAATTCTGATCATTTGGAAACAATTTTGACAGAGGCTACAAAGAGCATGCCCACATACATATACACCATAAGCAATATTCACCATCCCAAAAGTCTAAAGGAAAACATGAGCTGTCTATACACATATGCACACTCGTACTCCCAGAAATGTTTGATTGGTTGACCAGATTAATTTAATTGCAGTCTTTTTCTCTAGGCTTTACATCTTCCCTCCCTCCCCAATGTATTCCCCAATGTATTAAAGTTTAGCTACTCACCATCACCCTTGGGGTCGCTGAGGGCAGTGGGAGGAATGACTGATGATCGATGACTTCCAAACCAGCATTCCTTGGAAAACCGTCTCCTGCAGTCATCATGCACCTGGAACAACAGGAGAAGAAAGAAAAAACTTGAGTGGGGTGAGAAAAGGATAAGATAGATCAGCATTTTGTCCCAATTCTAAAATTTAAGTGCTCAGTATTCAAAACTCCCTTTCTGAGATTTGGTGCCATACACATACCCCTGACTCAATCTCTCTTTCCACTCTGAGCCTGCACCATCCCTGAGTGTGACCTCTGAACTCTGTTCCTTTCAAAGGTGGCTTTCAGAAGATACATATCACAGGCACTGCACAGATGCCAGGCCTAGGGCACAATTTTAGTGGCCTACACAATGGGTAGTTTACTTGCAGTATAAGAGTGCAAATCCTGATAACATGTTGTTATGCTTCATTCCTTACAACAACTGTGTGCTGTAGGGAAGACATATTAAGTTTGTTTTAGAAATGAAGAAACCAAAGCTCAGAGAGGTAAAGGATCTTGCTCAAGGTCAAACAATTGGGAAGTGAAAAGGTGGAGACTCTGCTGCCTTCCCCACTAATGGCATATTTCCCAGATTTCTGATATCTTCAAGCATCGCTTCCTGGAAAGCTACACAGTTCCTAGAAGACATGAATCTGGCCTAATTATGCAAAACAATTAAAAGAGATCCAGAGGACAATCAGAGTCATCTTCTTTTTTATTACAATATAACTGAGATAAGCATTACACTAATTTCAGGTGTACGGCATAATGATTTGATATTTGTATAAACTGTGAAATGGTCACCATAATAAGTCTAGTTAACATCCATCACTATACATAGTTACATTTTTTTCCTTGTGATGAGAACTTTTAAGATTTACTCTCTTTTTAAAAAAATTTTAAATTTTATATTAGAGTATAATTGATTAACAATGTTGTGTTAATTTCAGGTATACAGCAAAGTGATTCAGTTATACATATACATGTATCTATTCTTTTTCACATTCTTTTCCCATTTGGGTTATTACAGAATATTTAGCAGAGTTCCCTGTGCTATACTGTAGGTCCTTGTTGGTTATAAGATTTACTTTCTTAAGGAACCCTAACATCATACTAAAGGAATCCATCAAAACACAAGGAAAGAAACCGGGAGGAGTAGACAAGAACAGAGAAGAACTACAAAAACAACCAGCAAACAATGAACAAAATAGCTATAAGTAAATACCTATCAATAATCACTTTAAATTTAAATGAACTAATGCTCCAATCAGAAGATGTAGAGTGGCTGAATGGATACAAAAACAAGGCCGATATATATGCTGCCTGTAAGAAACTCACTTCAGATCTAAAGACACACACAGACTGAAAGTTATAGGATAGAAAAGGGTATTCAATGCAAATGGAAATTAAAAGAAAGCCATGGTAGCAGTACTTATATCAGACAAAATAGACTTTAAAGCAAAGACTGTAACAAAACAAGGAGGGACATTAAGTTATGATAAAGGGGTCAATCTAACAAGACGATATAACATTTGTAAACATTTATGCACTCAACAGAAGAGCACCTAAATATATAAAGCAAATATTAACAGAAATAACTGAAGAAATAGACAGAAATACAATAATAGTAGGGGACTATAATACCCCAGTTACACGAATGGATATATCATCTGACAGAAAATCAATGAAGAAACACTGGCCTTAACACATTAGATGAGATTACCTTAATATATACACCTATAGAACATTCCATCAAAAAGCAGCAGAACACACATTCTTTTCAAGTACACATGGAACATTCTCCAGATACATCACATGTTAGGCCACAAAACAAGTCACATTAAATATAAAAAGATTAAAATCATATTAATCATCTTTTCAGAAAACAACACTATGAAACTAGAAATCAACTACAGTAAGAGAACTGGAAAAAACACAAACACATGGAGACTAAACAGCATGATGCTAAACAACCAATGGTCAGTGAAGAAATCAAAGAAGAAATAAAAATATACCTTGAGACAAATGAAAATGGAAACATAACTGTCCAAAATCTATGGGACATAAGGTTAACAGCTGATCTTTCAGCAGAAACTCTGCAAGCCAGAAGGGACTGGCAGGACATATTTAAAGTGATGAAGGAGAAAAACCTACAACCAAGATTACTCTACCCAGCAAGGATCTCATTCAGATTTGATGGAGAAATTAAAACCTGTAGAGACAAGCAAAAGCTGAGACAGTTCAGCACCACCAAACCAGCTTTACAACAAATGCTAAAGGAACTACTCTAGGCAAGAAACACAAGAGAAGGAAAAGACCTACAATAACAAACCCAAAACAATTAAGAATATGGGAAAAGGAACATACATATTGATAATTACCTTAAATGTAAATGGATAAAATGCTCCCACCAAAAGACACAAACTCACTGAATGGATACAAAAACAAGTCCTGTATATATGCTGTCTACAAGAGACCCACTTCAGACCTAGAGACACATACAGACTGAAAGTAAGGGGATGGAAAAAGATATTCCATGCAAATGGAAATCAAAAGAAAGCTGGAGTAGCAATTCTCATATCAGACAAAATAGACTTTAAAATAAAGACTATTAGAAGAGACAAAGAAGGACACTACATAATGATCAAGGGATCGATCCAAGAAGAAGATATAACAATTGTAAATATTTATGCACCCAACGTAGGAGCAACTCAATACATAAGGCAAATACTAACAGCCATAAAAGGGGAAATCGACAGTAACACAATCATAGTAGGGGACTTTAACATCTCACTTTCACCAATGGACAGATCATCCAAAATGAAAATAAATAAGGAAACACAAGCTTTAAATGGTACATTAAACAAGATGGACTTAATTGATATTTATAGGACATTCCATCCAAAAACAACAGAATACACATTCTTCTCAAGTGCTCATGGAACATTCTCCAGGATAGATCATATCTTGGGTCACAAATCAAGTCTTGGTAAATTTAAGAAAATTGAAATCATATCAAGTATCTTTTTGGACCACAATGCTACGAGACTATATATCAATTACAGGAAAAGATCTGTAAGAAATACAAACACATGGAGGCTAAACAATACACTACTTAATAATGAAGTGATCACTGAAGAAATCAAAGAGGAAATCAAAAAATACCTAGAAACAAATGACAATGGAGGCACGACAACCCAAAACCTATGGGATGCAGCAAAAGCAGTTCTAAGAGGGAAATTTATAGCAATACAATCCTAGCTTAAGAAACAGGAAACATCTCAAATAAACAACCTAACCTTGCAACTAAAGCAATGAGAGAAAGAAGAATAAAAACCCCACAAATTTAGCAGAAGCAAAATCTATGGGACAAAGCAAAAGTAGTCCTAAGAGGGAAGCTCATAGTGATACAGCCCTACCTCAAGAAACAAAAATCTCAAATAAGGAATCTAAATATACATTTAAAGGAACTACAAAAAGAAGAATAAGTAAAGACCAAAGTTAGAAGAAGGAAAAAAATAATAGATCATAGAGGAAATAAATAAAATAGAGACAAAAATACAAGAGATCAATAAACATAACAGTTGGCCTTTTGAAAAGATGAACAAAATCAAGAAACTTATTTAGCCAGCCTCATCAAGAAAAAAAGAGATTACCTAAATAAGTAGAATCAGAAATTAAAGAGGAAAAATTACAACTTGACACCACAGAAATATGAAGGATCATAAAAGACTACTATGAACAATTATATGTCAACAAATTAAACAACCTAGAAGAAATGGAAAAATTTCTAGATCATATAATCTTCCAACACTGAATCATGAAGAAATAGAAAATCTGAATAGACAGATTATTAGTAATGAAATTGAATCAGTAAGCAAAAAACTCCCCCAAAACAAAAGTCAAGGTCCAGATGGCTTCACAGGTGAATTCTACCAAATATTTAAAAATACTTAATATCTATCACTTTCAAATTATTGCAAAAAATGAAGACAAAGGAATACTTCCAAACTCATTCTACAAGGCCACCATTAACGTGATACCAAAACCAGACAAAAACACTGCAAGAAAGAAAATTACAGGCCAATATCTTTGCTAAATATAGATACAAAAATCCTCAACAAAATATTAGCAAATCAAACTTAACAATACATTAAAAGACTTATACACCATGATCAAGTGGGATTCATTCCAGAGATGTGAGGATGGCTTAACACCCATAAATCAATAAATGTGATATGCCAAACTAACAAAAGGAAGGATAAAAGTCACATGATCATCTCAAAAGATTCAGAAAAGCATTTGATAAAATTCAATATCAGTTTATGATAAAAAATTCTTAACAAAGTGGGTACAGAGGGAACATACTTCAACATAATAAAAGGCCATATATGACAAACTCACAGTTAACATTATATTCAATGTGAAAAGTGGAAAGCTTTTTTTTTTTAAGATTAGGAATGAGACAAGGATGCTCACTCTTGCCACTTTCATTCAACATAGTATTGGAAGTTCTAGACACAGAAATGAGGCAAGAAAAAGAAATAAAAGGCATCAAAACCAGAAAGTCAGAAGTAAAACAATCAGTATTTTCAGATGACAGAATACTATATACAGAAAACACCAAACACTCCACCAAAAATCTATTAAAGCTAATGAATGAATTCAGAAACTTGCAGATACAAAATTAATATACAGGACTTCCCTGGTGGCTCAGTGGTTAAGAATCCGCCTGCCAATGCGGGGGACATGGGTTCGAGCTCTGGTCCAAGAGGATCCCACATGCCATGGAGAAACTAAGCCTGTGCACCACAACTACTGAGCCTGAACTCTAGAGCCCATGAGCCACAACTACTGAGCCCTCGTGCCACAACTACTGAAGCCTGCATACCTATAGCCCATATTCCACAACAATAGAAGCCGCTGCAATGAGAAGCCTGCGCACCTCAATGAAGAATAGCCCCCACTCACTGCAACTAGAGAAAGCCTGGGTGCAGCAATGAAGACCCAATGCAGCCCCAAATAAATAAATTTATTAAAAAAATTAATATACAGAAACCTGTTGCATTTCTATACAATAATGATGAACCAACAGAAAGAGAAATGAAGGAAACAATCCCATTTATAATTACATCCAAAATAATAAAATACTTAGGAATAAATTTAACCAAGGAGTTAAAAGACCTGTAGCCTCAAAACAATAAGACAATGATTAAAGAAACTGAAGATAACACACCAAAAATTGGAAAATATGCCACACTCATGGATTGGATGATTCAATATCATTAAAATGTCCATATTACCAAAAGAAATCAACAGATTCAACGCAATCCCTATCAAAATACCAGTGGCACTTTTCACAAAACTAGAAAAAATAAATATAAATTTTAATGAAAACACAAAAGGCTCCAAATAGCCAAAGCAATCTTGAGAGAGAAGAACAAAACTACAGGTGTCACACTCCCATACTTGAGAGTATACCACATAGCTATAGAATTCAAAAGAGTATGGTACTGGCACAAAAACAAGATGCATAGATTAATGGAACAGAACGGAGAGTCCAGAAATAAGTCCACACTCATACAATCAATTAATCTATAATAAAGAAAGACTATACAATGGAGGAAGGACAGTCTCTTCAATAAATGGTGCTGGGAAAACTGGACAGCTACATGTAAAAAAATGAAATTACAACATTCCTTAACACCATACACAAAAATAAACTCAAAATGGATTAAAGACCTAAATGTAAGACTGGACACTATAAAAGTTTTAGAGGATCAATGGTGAAAAACAGAAACCATTTCCACTTAGATCAGGAACAAGATAAGGTTGTGCACTCTCACCATTATTGTTCAACATAGTTTTGGAAGTTTTAGCCACAGCAATCAGAAAAGAAAAAGAAATAAAAGGAATCCAAATCGGAAAAGAAGAAGTAAAACTGTCACTGTGTGCAGATGACATGATACTATACATAGAGAATCCTAAAGATGCTACCAGAAAACTACTAGAGCTAATCAATGAATCTGGTAAAGTAGCAGGATACAAAATTAATGCACAGAAATCTCTTGCATTCCTATACACTAATGATGAAAAATCTGAAAGAGAATTTGTGGAAACACTCCTATTTACCATTGCAATGAAAAGAATAAAATACCTACGAATAAACCTGCCTAAGGAGACAAAAGACCTTATAGAAAACTATAAGACACTGATGAAAGAAATTAAAGATGAAAAAACCAGATGGAGAGATATACCATGTTCTTGGATTGGAAGAATCAACATTGTGAAAATGGCTATATTCCCCAAAGCAATCTACAGATTAAATGCAATACCTATCAAACTACCAATGGCATTTTTTCACAGAATTAGAACAAAAAATTTCACAATTTGTATGGAAACACAAACGACTCTGAATACCCAAAGCAATCTTGAGAAAGAAAAATGGAGTTGGAGGAATCAGGCTCCCTGACTTCAGATTATACTACAAAGCTACAGTAATCAAGACAGTACGATACTGGCACAAAAACAGAAATATAGATCAATGGAACAGGATAGAAAGCCTAGAGATAAACCCATACACATATGGTCACCTTATCTTTGATAAAGGAGGCAGGAATGTACAGTGGAGAAAGGACAGCCTCTTCAATAAGTGGTGCTGGGAAAACTGGACAGCTACATGTAAAAGAATGAAATTAGAACACCCCTTAACACCAAACACAAAAATAAGCTCAAAATGGATTAAAGACCTAAATGTAAGGCCAGAAACTATAAAACTCTTAGAGGAAAACATTGGCAGAACACTCTACAACATACATCATAGCAAGATCCTTTTTGACCCACTTCCTAGAGAAATGGAAATAAAAATAAACAAATGGGACGTAATGAAACTTCAAAGCTTTTGCACAGCAACAGCAACCATAAACAAGATGAAAAGACAACCCTCAGAATGGGAGAAAATATTTACAATCGAAGAAACTGACAAAGGGTTAATTTCCAAAATTTACAAGCATCTCATGCAGCTTAATATCAAAAAAACAAACAACCCAATCCAAAAATGGGCAGAAGACCTAAATAGACATTTCTTCAAAGAAGATATACAGATTGCCAACAAACACATGAAAGAATGCTCAACATCAGTAATCATTAGAGAAATGCAAATCAAAACTATAATGAGGTATCACCTCACACCAGTCAGAATTGTCATCATCAAAATATCTACAAACAATAAATGCTGGAGAGGGTGTGGAGAAAAGGGAACCCTCTTGCACTGTTGGTGGGAATGTAAATTGATACAGCTACTCTGGAGAACAGTATGGAGGTTCCTTAAAAAACTACAAATAGAACTACCATACGACCCAGCAATCCCACTACTGGGCATATACCCTGAGAAACCCATAATTCAAAAAGAGTCATGTACCACAATGTTCATTGCAGCACCATTTACAACAGCCAGGACATGGAAGCAAGCTAAGTGTCCACTGACAGATGAATGGATAAAGAATATGTGGCACATATATACAATGGAATATTATTCAGCCATAAAAAGAAACAAAATTGAGTTATTTTTAGTGAGGTGGATGGACCTAGAATCTATCATACAGAGTGAAGTAAATCAGAAACAGAAAAACAAAGACTGTATGTTAACACCTATATATGGAATCAGGAAAAAAAAAAGGTTCTGAAGAACCTAGGGGCAGGACAGGAATAAAGATGCAGACATAGAGAATGGACTTGATTACAAGGGGAGGGGGGAGGGTAAGCTGGGATGAAGTGAGAGAGTGGTATTGACATATATACACTACCAAACGTAAAACAGATAGCTAGTGGGAAGCAGCCACATAGCACAGCGAGATCAGCTCGGTGCTTTGCAACAACCTAGAGGGGTGGGATAGGGAGGGTGGGAGCGAGACTCAAGAGGGAGGGGTTATGAGGATATATGTATACATATAGCTGATTCACTTTGTTATACAGCAGAAACTAATACAACATTGTAAAGCAATTATACTCCAATAAAGATGTTAAAAAAATAAAAATACAACTAAAAAACAACCAAAACTCTTAGAGGAAATCATAGGCAGAACACTCTTTGACATAAATTGCAGCAATATTTTTTTCTAGCTGTCTCCCAAATTAATGGAAATAAAATCAAAAATAAAGGAATGGGACCTAATTAAACTCTAAAGCTTTTGCACAGCAAAAGAAACCATAGACAAAATGAAATGAAAACCCACAGAATGGGAGAAAATACTTGCAAACAATGCAACTGACAAGGGATTACGCTCCAAAATTTACAAACAGCTCATGAGGCTCAATATCAAAAAAACAGGGCTTCCCTAGTGGCACAGTGGTTGAGAATCTGCCTGCCAATGCAGGGGACATGGGTTCATGCTCCAGTCCGTGAAGATCCCACATGCCACGGAGCAGCTGGGCCCGTGTACCATGGCCGCTGAGCCTGCACGTCCGGAGCCTGTGCTCCGCAGGGGAGAGGCCACAACAGTGAGAGGCCCGCATACAGCAAAACAAAACAAAGCAAACAAACAAACAAAAGAAACAAACAACCCAATTGAAAAATGGTCAGAAAACCTAAATAGACATTTCCCCAAAGAAGACATACAGGTGGCCAGGAGGCACATGAAAAGATGCTCAACATTGATAATTATTAGGGAAATATAAATCAAAACTACAATGAGATATCACTTCACACCAGTCAGATTGGGCATCATTAAAATATCTATAATCAATAAATGCTGGAGAGGGTGTGGAGAAACAGGAACCCTCTTATACTTTTTGTCGGAATGTAAATTGGTACAGCCACTACAGAGAACAGTATGGAGGTTTCTTAGAAAACTAAAAATAAAGCTGCCCTATGACCCAGCAATTGCACTCCTGGGCATATACCCAGAGAAAACCATAATTCAAAAAGATACATGCACCCCAATGTTCATTGCAGCACTGTTTACAATAGCCAAGACATGGAAGCGACCTAAATGTATATTGATTTTGAATCCTACAACTTTACAGAATTTTTTTTAATGCTAACAGTTTTTTGGTGGAGTCTTTATGGTTTTCTCTATATAATATTGTGTCATCAACAGTCGGGATCGGTCAAGATGGCAGAGAAGGAACACCCTGAGCTTGCCTCCTTGAACAGGCACACTAGAAATTAGAACTACTTACAGAGCAATTATTGATGAGAAAGACCAGAAGATTAGCATGAAAGTGTTACAATTAAAGAGATAAAGAAGGAACCACAATGAAATGGTTAGGGGAGTGGAGACACAGTACAGTCGAGAGCCATATCCCTGTGTGGGTGACCCACAAGTGGGAGGATAATTATAATTGTAGAGGTTCTCCCCATAGAGCAAAGGGCCTCAGCCCCTCATTGGGTTTCCAAACCCAGGGTTCCTGCACCAGGAAGACAAGCCCCCAGACAGTTTGGCTTTGAAGGTCAGCAGCAGAGCCGGAGGAAGGTGGGGAAAGAGATTCCACTCTTAAAGGGTGCACATAAAATCTCACATGCTTTGGGAACGAAGTCAGAAGTGGTAGTTTGAAAGCATCCTGGGTCAGACCCACCTGCTGATCTTAGAGAGCCTCCCAGAGAGGGTCAACTGGAACTCACGCTGGGGACATAGACACTGGCAGCACCCATTATTGGGAGTGCGTTATACCACATGGACACTGGTGCTGGCAAGGGCCATTTTGGCATCTTCATTCCAGCTTATTAGCACAGAGACGTAGCCCCAACTGTCAGCCTCTTGGCACCAGTACTGAGATGCTTCAGAAGAAGTAGCTAGTCAGGCATGGACACTGCCCCACCCAAAAGCAGGGGGGCTGCATTAAGACCTCCTGAGCCCACAGCCACCTGTGATCCAACCCTTACATCAGAGGGCCCAGGACCCGGCCCCACACACCAGTGCACTGGACCTAGCCACTGGACTCCATGGGGGCCCTCACAGCTAGCCACAGGGATCCAGTCTCACCACCAATGGACCAGCACCAACTCCAGGAAAATCAGGGCCCTGCATCCAGAGATCCCAGAACTGGTCCTTCAAATCAGTGGTCCAGCACTAGCACTGGGAGCAGCCTCACCAACGAGTGGGCACACACCAGCCCCAGGGCACCCTGGGCCCCAACTCTGCCCAACAAGGAGGTCAACACACCAACTCCAGGACCCCCAAGGCCCTGCAGCCAGAGACCCTGGGACATGGATATACCAAACAGTGAACTGGCACTAGCCCCAGAACCCCTTGAGCCTCAGCCCTGCCCACCAGCAGACCAACACCAGCTCTGAGACACCTTGGACCCCTCAGACAATCACCCTGGGATACAGCCACACTCAGCACACTGACACCAGCTTTGGGACACCCCAGATGCTGCAGTCAGCTGTGTCAGGAAGCAGCCCTGCCTACTAGCAAGCCAACACTAGACCAAGGACCACTGGTCCTGCAACCTACCACCACAGAACCCAGCTTTGCTGACCAGTAGGCCAGCACTAGCCCTGCCCCCCCCAAAACGGTTTGATAGCCAGCTGCTTCATGACCTGGTCCCACCCACCTGCAACTGGCAGTCTGCACACAAGGTGAGGCCTGGCAACCAACCAGACCAGGTGCCAACCAGCCTACCAGACCACCCACAGCAGTCAGCACACCACAACAGAAAGACCCATGAAGCCCACATAGGGGACAACCCTAGAGCATATAGTTCTGGTGACCAGAGCAGAGTGCACTGCTGGGACACATAAGATGTCTCCTACAAAAGGCCAGTTCTCCAAGGTCGGGAAATATAACCAACCTACGAATACATAGAAATAAAAACAGCAAATTAGGCAAAATAAGGTGACAGAGGAACATATTCAAAATGAAGGAACAAGATAAAATCCAGGAAAAAGAACTAAATGAAGTGGAAGTAAGCAACATACACAATAAAGAGTTCAAGGTAATGACATAAAGATGTTCAATGAACTCAGGAAAAGATTGGATGAACAGAGTGAAAAGTTAGAAGTATTCAACAAAGAGTTACACAACAAAGAGAAGAACCAAACAGAGATGAAGAAGAAAACAATAACTGAAATAAAAAATACACTAGAAGGAATCAGCAGTAGCTTAAGTGAGATACAGAGGAACATATCAGCAATTTGGAAGACAGAGGAGTGGAAATCACTGAAGCTGAACAGAATAAAGAAAAATGAATAAAAAGAAA